>NW_026777337.1:0-69826 GCF_030936135.1 Gavia stellata
TTGAGCTCTGGCCAGATTGAGCAGGAGAGGCTGTGTACGTTGGAAGTTTTAGTAGCTAAACAAGTTCTGAGCCCAAGTGTTTGTGGTTCGTTTGAGAGGTTACCAGTGGGAGATGAGGACCAGCAAGAGCTTTCAGGGCTGGCACCTTTAGTGTAGGAGCAATCGCTGGACATTCGCAATTTCGGTGTTGAGCTCTGGCCAGATTGAGCAGGAGAGGCTGTGTACGTTGGAAGTTTTAGTAGGCTAAACAAGTTCAGAGCCCAAGTGTTTGTGGTTCGTTTGAGAGGTTACCAGTGGGAGATGAGGACCAGCAAGAGCTTTCAGGGCTGGCACCTTTAGTGTAGGAGCAATCGCTGGACGTTCGCAATTTCGGTGTTGAATTTTGGCCAGATTGAGCAGCAGAGGCTGTGTACGTTGGAAGTTTTAGTAGGCTAAACAAGTTCAGAGCCCAAGTGTTTGTGGTTCATTTGAGAGGTTACCAGTGGGAGATGAGGAGCAGCAAGAGCTTTCAGGGCTGGCACCTTTAGTGTAGGAGCAATCCCTGCACGTTCACAATTTCGGTGTTGAATTTTGGCCAGATTGAGCAGGAGAGGCTGTGTACGTTGAAGTTTTAGTAGGCTAAACAAGTTCAGAGCCCAAGTGTTTGTGGTTCGTTTGAGAGGTTACCAGTGGGAGATGAGGACCAGCAATACCTTTCAGGGCTGGCACCTTTAGTGTAGGAGCAATCCTTGGACGTTCACAATTTCGGTGTTGAGCTCTGGCCAGATTGAGCAGAGAGGCTGTGTACGTTGGAAGTTTTAGTAGGCTAAACAAGTTCAGAGCCCAAGTGTTTGTGGTTCGTTTGAGAGGTTACCAGTGGGAGATGAGGACCAGCAAGAGCTTTCAGGGCTGGCACCTTTAGTGTAGGAGCAATCCCTGGACGTTCGCAATTTCGGTGTTGAATTTTGGCCAGATTGAGCAGGAGAGGCTGTGTACGTTGGAAGTTTTAGTAGGCTAAACAAGTTCAGAGCCCAAGTGTTTGTGGTTCATTTGAGAGGTTACCAGTGGGAGATGAGGACCAGCAAGAGCTTTCAGGGCTGGCACCTTTAGCGTAGGAGCAATCGCTGGACGTTGCAATTTCGGAGTTGAGCTCTGGCCAGATTGAGCAGGAGAGGCTGTGTACGTTGGAAGTTTTAGTAGGCTAAACAAGTTCAGAGCCAAGTGTTTGTGGTTCGTTTGAGAGGTTACCAGTGGGAGATGAGGACCAGCAAGAGCTTTCAGGGCTGGCACCTTTAGTGTAGGAGCAATCCCTGGACGTTCGCAATTTCGGAGTTGAGCTCTGGCCAGATTGAGCAGGAGAGGCTGTGTACGTTGGAAGTTTTAGTAGGCTAAACAAGTTCAGAGCCCAAGTGTTTGTGGTTCGTTTGAGAGGTTACCAGTGGGAGATGAGGACCAGCAAGAGCTTTCAGGGCTGGCACCTTTAGTGTAGGAGCAATCCTGGACGTTCGCAATTTCGGTGTTGAGCTTGGCCAGATTGAGCAGGAGAGGCTGTGTACGTTGGAAGTTTTAGTAGGCTAAACAAGTTCAGAGCCCAAGTGTTTGTGGTTCGTTTGAGAGGTTACCAGTGGGAGATGAGGACCAGCAAGAGCTTTCAGGCTGGCACCTTTAGTGTAGGAGCAATCCCTGGACGTCGCAATGTCGGTGTTGAGCTCTGGCCAGATTGAGCAGGAGAGGCTGTGTACGTTGGAAGTTTTAGTAGGCTAAACAAGTTCAGAGCCCAAGTGTTTGTGGTTCGTTTGAGAGGTTACCAGTGGGAGATGAGGACCAGCAAGAGCTTTCAGGGCTGGCACCTTTAGTGTAGGAGCAATCCTTGGACGTTCACAATTTCGGTGTTGAGCTCTGGCCAGATTGAGCAGGAGAGGCTGTGTACGTTGGAAGTTTTAGTAGGCTAAACAAGTTCAGAGGCCAAGTGTTTGTGGTTCGTTTTGAGAGGTTACCAGTGGGAGATGAGGACCAGCAAGAGCTTTCAGGGCTGGCACCTTTAGTGTAGGAGCAATCGCTGGACGTCGCAATGTCGGTGTTGAGCTCTGGCCAGATTGAGCAGGAGAGGCTGTGTACGTTGGAAGTTTTAGTAGGCTAAACAAGTTCAGAGGCCAAGTGTTTGTGGTTCGTTTGAGAGGTTACCAGTGGGAGATGAGGACCAGCAAGAGCTTTCAGGGCTGGCACCTTTAGTGTAGGAGCAATCGCTGGACGTTCGCAATTTCGGAGTTGAGCTCTGGCCAGATTGAGCAGGAGAGGCTGTGTACGTTGGAAGTTTTAGTAGGCTAAACAAGTTCAGAGCCCAAGTGTTTGTGGTTCGTTTGAGAGGTTACCAGTGGGAGATGAGGACCAGCAAGAGCTTTCAGGGCTGGCACCTTTAGTGTAGGAGCAATCGCTGGACGTTCGCAATGTCGGTGTTGAGCTCTGGCCAGATTGAGCAGGAGAGGCTGTGTATGTTGGAAGTTTTAGTAGGCTAAACAAGTTCAGAGCCCAAGTGTTTGTGGTTCGTTTGAGAGGTTACCAGTGGAGATGAGGACCAGCAAGAGCTTTCAGGGCTGGCACCTTTAGTGTAGGAGCAATCGCTGGACGTTCGCAATGTCGGTGTTGAGCTCTGGCCAGATTGAGCAGGAGAGGCTGTGTACGTTGGAAGTTTTAGTAGGCTAAACAAGTTCAGAGGCCAAGTGTTTGTGGTTCGTTTGAGAGGTTACCAGTGGGAGATGAGGTCCAGCAAGAGCTTTCAGGGCCGGCACCTTTAGTGTAGGAGCAATCCTTGGACGTTCGCAATTTCGGTGTTGAGCTCTGGCCAGATTGAGCAGGAGAGGCTGTGTACGTTGGAAGTTTTAGTAGGCTAAACAAGTTCAGAGCCCAAGTGTTTGTGGTTCGTTTGAGAGGTTACCAGTGGGAGATGAGGACCAGCAAGAGCTTTCAGGCTGGCACCTTTAGTGTAGGAGCAATCGCTGGACGTTCGCAATGTCGGTGTTGAGCTCTGGCCAGATTGAGCAGGAGAGGCTGTGTACGTTGGAAGTTTTAGTAGGCTAAACAAGTTCAGAGCCCAAGTGTTTGTGGTTCGTTTGAGAGGTTACCAGTGGGAGATGAGGACCAGCAAGAGCTTTCAGGGCTGGCACCTTTAGTGTAGGAGCAATCGCTGGACGTTCGCAATGTCGGTGTTGAGCTCTGGCCAGATTGAGGCAGGAGAGGCTGTGTATGTTGGAAGTTTTAGTAGGCTAAACAAGTTCAGAGCCCAAGTGTTTGTGGTTCGTTTGAGAGGTTACCAGTGGGAGATGAGGACCAGCAAGAGCTTTCAGGGCTGGCACCTTTAGTGTAGGAGCAATCCTTGGACGTTCGCAATTTCGGAGTTGAGCTCTGGCCAGATTGAGCAGGAGAGGCTGTGTACGTTGGAAGTTTTAGTAGGCTAAACAAGTTCAGAGCCCAAGTGTTTGTGGTTCGTTTGAGAGGTTACCAGTGGGAGATGAGGTCCAGCAAGAGCTTTCAGGGCCGGCACCTTTAGTGTAGGAGCAATCCTTGGACGTTCGCAATTTCGGTGTTGAGCTCTGGCCAGATTGAGCAGGAGAGGCTGTGTACGTTGGAAGTTTTAGTAGGCTAAACAAGTTCAGAGCCCAAGTGTTTGTGGTTCGTTTGAGAGGTTACCAGTGGGAGATGAGGACCAGCAAGAGCTTTCAGGGCTGGCACCTTTAGTGTAGGAGCAATCCTTGGACGTTTCGCAATGTCGGTGGTTGAGCTCTGGCCAGATTGAGCAGGAGAGGCTGTGTACGTTGGAAGTTTTAGTAGGCTAAACAAGTTCAGAGGCCAAGTGTTTGGGTTCGTTTGAGAGGTTACCAGTGGGAGATGAGGACCAGCAAGAGCTTTCAGGGCTGGCACCTTTAGTGTAGGAGCAATCCTTGGACGTTTCGCAATGTCGGTGTTGAGCTCTGGCCAGATTGAGCAGGAGAGGCTGTGTACGTTGGAAGTTTTAGTAGGCTAAACAAGTTCAGAGCCCAAGTGTTTCTGGTTCGTTTGAGAGGTTACCAGTGGGAGATGAGGACCAGCAAGAGCTTTCAGGGCTGGCACCTTTAGTGTAGGAGCAATCACTGGACGTTCGTAATTTCGGTGTGGAGCTCTGGCCAGATTGAGCAGGAGAGGCTGTGTACGTTGGAAGTTTTAGTAGGCTAAACAAGTTCAGAGCCCAAGTGTTTGTGGTTCGTTTGAGAGGTTACCAGTGGGAGATGAGGACCCAGCAAGAGCTTTCAGGGCTGCACCTTTAGTGTAGGAGCAATCCCTGGACGTTCACAATTTCGGGGTTGAGCTCTGGCCAGATTGAGCAGGAGAGGCTGTGTACGTTGGAAGTTTTAGTAGGCTAAACAAGTTCAGAGCCCAAGTGTTTGTGGTTCGTTTGAGAGGTTACCAGTGGGAGATGAGGACCAGCAAGAGCTTTCAGGGCTGGCACCTTTAGTGTAGGAGCAATCCCTGGACGTTCGCAATTTCGGTGTTGAGCTCTGGCCAGATTGAGCAGGAGAGGCTGTGTACGTTGGAAGTTTTAGTAGGCTAAACAAGTTCAGAGCCCAAGTGTTTGTGGTTCGTTTGAGAGGTTACCAGTGGGAGATGAGGACCAGCAAGAGCTTTCAGGGCTGGCACCTTTAGTGTAGGAGCAATCACTGGACGTTCGCAATTTCGGTGTGGAGCTCTGGCCAGATTGAGCAGGAGAGGCTGTGTACGTTGGAAGTTTTAGTAGCTAAACAAGTTCAGAGCCCAAGTGTTTGTGGTTCGTTTGAGAGGTTACCAGTGGGAGATGAGGACCAGCAAGAGCTTTCAGGGCTGGCACCTTTAGTGTAGGAGCAATCCCTGGACGTTCACAATTTCGGTGTGGAGCTCTGGCCAGATTGAGCAGGAGAGGCTGTGTACGTTGGAAGTTTTAGTAGGCTAAACAAGTTCAGAGCCAAGTGTTTGTGGTTCGTTTGAGAGGTTACCAGTGGGAGATGAGGACCAGCAAGAGCTTTCAGGGCTGGCACCTTTAGTGTAGGAGCAATCCTTGGACGTTCACAATTTCGGTGTTGAGCTCTGGCCAGATTGAGCAGGAGAGGCTGTGTACGTTGGAAGTTTTAGTAGGCTAAACAAGTTCAGAGGCCAAGTGTTTGTGGTTCGTTTGAGAGGTTACCAGTGGGAGATGAGGACCAGCAAGAGCTTTCAGGGCTGGCACCTTTAGTGTAGGAGCAATCGCTGGACGTTCGCAATTTCGGTGTTGAGCTCTGGCCAGATTGAGCAGGAGAGGCTGTGTACGTTGGAAGTTTTAGTAGGCTAAACAAGTTCAGAGCCAAGTGTTTGTGGTTCGTTTGAGAGGTTACCAGTGGGAGATGAGGACCAGCAAGAGCTTTCAGGGCTGGCACCTTTAGTGTAGGAGCAATCGCTGGACGTTCGCAATTTCGGTGTTGAATTTTGGCCAGATTGAGCAGGAGAGGCTGTGTACGTTGGAAGTTTTAGTAGGCTAAACAAGTTCAGAGCCCAAGTGTTTGTGGTTCGTTTGAGAGGTTACCAGTGGGAGATGAGGACCAGCAAGAGCTTTCAGGGCTGGCACCTTTAGTGTAGGAGCAATCGCTGGACGTTCGCAATTTCGGTGTTGAATTTTGGCCAGATTGAGCAGGAGAGGCTGTGTACGTTGGAAGTTTTAGTAGGCTAAACAAGTTCAGAGCCCAAGTGTTTGTGGTTCGTTTGAGAGGTTACCAGTGGGAGATGAGGACCAGCAAGAGCTTTCAGGGCTGGCACCTTTAGTGTAGGAGCAATCCCTGGACGTTCACAATTTCGGTGTTGAGCTCTGGCCAGATTGAGCAGGAGAGGCTGTGTACGTTGGAAGTTTTAGTAGGCTAAACAAGTTCAGAGCCCAAGTGTTTGTGGTTCGTTTGAGAGGTTACCAGTGGGAGATGAGGACCAGCAAGAGCTTTCAGGGCTGGCACCTTTAGTGTAGGAGCAATCCCTGCACGTTCACAATTTCGGTGTTGAATTTTGGCCAGATTGAGCAGGAGAGGCTGTGTACGTTGGAAGTTTTAGTAGGCTAAACAAGTTCAGAGCCCAAGTGTTTGTGGTTCGTTTGAGAGGTTACCAGTGGGAGATGAGGACCAGCAAGAGCTTTCAGGCTGGCACCTTTAGTGTAGGAGCAATCGCTGGACGTTCGCAATGTCGGTGTGAGCTCTGGCCAGATTGAGCAGGAGAGGCTGTGTATGTTGGAAGTTTTAGTAGGCTAAACAAGTTCAGAGCCCAAGTGTTTGTGGTTCGTTTGAGAGGTTACCAGTGGGAGATGAGGACCAGCAAGAGCTTTCAGGGCTGGCACCTTTAGTGTAGGAGCAATCCTTGGACGTTCGCAATTTCGGTGTTGAATTTTGGCCAGATTGAGCAGGAGAGGCTGTGTACGTTGGAAGTTTTAGTAGGCTAAACAAGTTCAGAGGCCAAGTGTTTGTGGTTCGTTTGAGAGGTTACCAGTGGGAGATGAGGTCCAGCAAGAGCTTTCAGGGCCGGCACCTTTAGTGTAGGAGCAATCCCTGGACGTTCGCAATTTCGGTGTTGAGCTCTGGCCAGATTGAGCAGGAGAGGCTGTGTACGTTGGAAGTTTTAGTAGGCTAAACAAGTTCAGAGCCCAAGTGTTTGTGGTTCGTTTGAGAGGTTACAAGTGGGAGATGAGGACCAGCAAGAGCTTTCAGGGCTGGCACCTTTAGTGTAGGAGCAATCGCTGGACGTTCGCAATTTCGGAGTTGAGCTCTGGCCAGATTGAGCAGGAGAGGCTGTGTACGTTGGAAGTTTTAGTAGGCTAAACAAGTTCAGAGCCCAAGTGTTTGTGGTTCGTTTGAGAGGTTACCAGTGGGAGATGAGGACCAGCAAGAGCTTTCAGGGCTGGCACCTTTAGTGTAGGAGCAATCCCTGGACGTTCGCAATGTCGGTGTTGAGCTCTGGCCAGATTGAGCAGGAGAGGCTGTGTACGTTGGAAGTTTTAGTAGGCTAAACAAGTTCAGAGCCCAAGTGTTTGTGGTTCGTTTGAGAGGTTACCAGTGGGAGATGAGGACCAGCAAGAGCTTTCAGGGCTGGCACCTTTAGTGTAGGAGCAATCCCTGGACGTTCTCAATTTCGGTGTTGAGCTCTGGCCAGATTGAGCAGGAGAGGCTGTGTACGTTGGAAGTTTTAGTAGGCTAAACAAGTTCAGAGCCCAAGTGTTTGTGGTTCGTTTGAGAGGTTACCAGTGGGAGATGAGGACCAGCAAGAGCTTTCAGGCTGGCACCTTTAGTGTAGGAGCAATCCCTGCACGTTCACAATTTCGGTGTTGAATTTTGGCCAGATTGAGCAGAGAGGCTGTGTACGTTGGAAGTTTTAGTAGGCTAAACAAGTTCAGAGCCCAAGTGTTTGTGGTTCGTTTGAGAGGTTACCAGTGGAGATGAGGACCAGCAAGAGCTTTCAGGGCTGGCACCTTTAGTGTAGGAGCAATCGCTGGACGTTCGCAATGTCGGTGTTGAGCTCTGGCCAGATTGAGCAGGAGAGGCTGTGTATGTTGGAAGTTTTAGTAGGCTAAACAAGTTCAGAGCCCAAGTGTTTGTGGTTCGTTTGAGAGGTTACCAGTGGGAGATGAGGACCAGCAAGAGCTTTCAGGGCTGGCACCTTTAGCGTAGGAGCAATCCCTGGACGTTCGCAATGTCGGTGTTGAATTTTGGCCAGATTGAGCAGGAGAGGCTGTGTACGTTGGAAGTTTTAGTAGGCTAAACAAGTTCAGAGCCCAAGTGTTTGTGGTTCGTTTGAGAGGTTACCAGTGGGAGATGAGGACCAGCAAGAGCTTTCAGGGCTGGCACCTTTAGCGTAGGAGCAATCCCTGACGTTCGCAATGTCGGTGTTGAATTTTGGCCAGATTGAGCAGGAGAGGCTGTGTACGTTGGAAGTTTTAGTAGGCTAAACAAGTTCAGAGCCCAAGTGTTTGTGGTTCGTTTGAGAGGTTACCAGTGGAGATGAGGACCAGCAAGAGCTTTCAGGGCTGGCACCTTTAGTGTAGGAGCAATCCTTGGACGTTCGCAATTTCGGTGTTGAGCTCTGGCCAGATTGAGCAGGAGAGGCTGTGTACGTTGGAAGTTTTAGTAGGCTAAACAAGTTAAGAGCCCAAGTGTTTGTGGTTCGTTTGAGAGGTTACCAGTGGGAGATGAGGACCAGCAAGAGCTTTCAGGGCTGGCACCTTTAGTGTAGGAGCAATCCCTGGACGTTCGCAATTTCGGTGTGGAGCTCTGGCCAGATTGAGCAGGAGAGGCTGTGTACGTTGGAAGTTTTAGTAGGCTAAACAAGTTCAGAGCCCAAGTGTTTGTGGTTCGTTTGAGAGGTTACCAGTGGGAGATGAGGACCAGCAAGAGCTTTCAGGGCTGCACCTTTAGTGTAGGAGCAATCCCTGGACGTTCACAATTTCGGTGTTGAGCTCTGGCCAGATTGAGCAGGAGAGGCTGTGTACGTTGGAAGTTTTAGTAGGCTAAACAAGTTCAGAGCCCAAGTGTTTGTGGTTCGTTTGAGAGGTTACCAGTGGAGATGAGGACCAGCAAGAGCTTTCAGGGCTGGCACCTTTAGTGTAGGAGCAATCCCTGCACGTTCACAATTTCGGTGTTGAATTTTGGCCAGATTGAGCAGGAGAGGCTGTGTACGTTGGAAGTTTTAGTAGGCTAAACAAGTTCAGAGCCCAAGTGTTTGTGGTTCGTTTGAGAGGTTACCAGTGGGAGATGAGGACCAGCAAGAGCTTTCAGGGCTGGCACCTTTAGTGTAGGAGCAATCCCTGGACGTTCGCAATGTCGGTGTTGAGCTCTGGCCAGATTGAGCAGGAGAGGCTGTGTACGTTGGAAGTTTTAGTAGGCTAAACAAGTTCAGAGCCCAAGTGTTTGGGGTTCGTTTGAGAGGTTACCAGTGGGAGATGAGGACCAGCAATAGCTTTCAGGGCTGGCACCTTTAGTGTAGGAGCAATCCTTGGACGTTCACAATTTCGGTGTTGAGCTCTGGCCAGATTGAGCAGGAGAGGCTGTGTACGTTGGAAGTTTTAGTAGGCTAAACAAGTTCAGAGCCCAAGTGTTTGTGGTTCGTTTGAGAGGTTACCAGTGGGAGATGAGGACCAGCAATAGCTTTCAGGGCTGGCACCTTTAGTGTAGGAGCAATCCCTGGACGTTCGCAATTTCGGTGTTGAATTTTGGCCAGATTGAGCAGGAGAGGCTGTGTACGTTGGAAGTTTTAGTAGGCTAACAAGTTCAGAGCCCAAGTGTTTGTGGTTCGTTTGAGAGGTTACCAGTGGGAGATGAGGGACCAGCAAGAGCTTTCAGGGCTGGCACCTTTAGCGTAGGAGCAATCGCTGGACGTTTGCAATTTCGGAGTTGAGCTCTGGCCAGATTGAGCAGGAGAGGCTGTGTACGTTGGAAGTTTTAGTAGGCTAAACAAGTTCAGAGCCCAAGTGTTTGTGGTTCGTTTGAGAGGTTACCAGTGGGAGATGAGGACCAGCAAGAGCTTTCAGGGCTGGCACCTTTAGTGTAGGAGCAATCCCTGCACGTTCACAATTTCAGTGTTGAATTTTGGGCAGATTGAGCAGGAGAGGCTGTGTATGTTGGAAGTTTTAGTAGGCTAAACAAGTTCAGAGCCCAAGTGTTTGTGGTTCGTTTGAGAGGTTACCAGTGGGAGATGAGGACCAGCAAGAGCTTTCAGGGCTGGCACCTTTAGTGTAGGAGCAATCCTTGGACGTTCGCAATTTCGTTGGTGAATTTTGGCCAGATTGAGCAGGAGAGGCTGTGTACGTTGGAAGTTTTAGTAGGCTAAACAAGTTCAGAGCCCAAGTGTTTGTGGTTCGTTTGAGAGGTTACCAGTGGGAGATGAGGACCAGCAAGAGCTTTCAGGGCTGGCACCTTTAGTGTAGGAGCAATCGCTGGACGTTCGCAATGTCGGTGTTGAGCTCTGGCCAGATTGAGCAGGAGAGGCTGTGTACGTTGGAAGTTTTAGTAGGCTAAACAAGTTCAGAGCCCAAGTGTTTGTGGTTCGTTTGAGAGGTTACCAGTGGGAGATGAGGACCAGCAAGAGCTTTCAGGGCTGGCACCTTTAGTGTAGGAGCAATCCTTGGACGTTCGCAATGTTGGTGTTGAGCTCTGGCCAGATTGAGCAGGAGAGGCTGTGTACGTTGGAAGTTTTAGTAGGCTAAACAAGTTCAGAGCCCAAGTGTTTGTGGTTCGTTTGAGAGGTTACCAGTGGGAGATGAGGACCAGCAAGAGCTTTCAGGGCTGGCACCTTTAGTGTAGGAGCAATCCTTGGACGTTCGCAATTTCCGTGTTGAGCTCTGGCCAGATTGAGCAGGAGAGGCTGTGTACGTTGGAAGTTTTAGTAGGCTAAACAAGTTCAGAGCCCAAGTGTTTGTGGTTCGTTTGAGAGGTTACCAGTGGGAGATGAGGACCAGCAAGAGCTTTCAGGGCTGGCACCTTTAGTGTAGGAGCAATCCTTGGGCGTTCGCAATTTCGGTGTTGAGCTCTGGCCAGATTGAGCAGGAGAGGCTGTGTACGTTGGAAGTTTTAGTAGGCTAAACAAGTTCAGAGCCCAAGTGTTTGTGGTTCGTTTGAGAGGTTACCAGTGGGAGATGAGGACCAGCAAGAGCTTTCAGGGCTGGCACCTTTAGTGTAGGAGCAATCCCTGCACGTTCACAATTTCGGTGTTGAATTTTGGCCAGATTGAGCAGGAGAGGCTGTGTACGTTGGAAGTTTTAGTAGGCTAAACAAGTTCAGAGCCCAAGTGTTTGTGGTTCGTTTGAGAGGTTACCAGTGGGAGATGAGGACCAGCAAGAGCTTTCAGGGCTGGCACCTTTAGTGTAGGAGCAATCCCTGGACGTTCGCAATGTCGGTGTTGAGCTCTGGCCAGATTGAGCAGGAGAGGCTGTGTACGTTGGAAGTTTTAGTAGGCTAAACAAGTTCAGAGCCCAAGTGTTTGGGGTTCGTTTGAGAGGTTACCAGTGGGAGATGAGGACCAGCAATAGCTTTCAGGGCTGGCACCTTTAGTGTAGGAGCAATCCTTGGACGTTCACAATTTCGGTGTTGAGCTCTGGCCAGATTGAGCAGGAGAGGCTGTGTACGTTGGAAGTTTTAGTAGGCTAAACAAGTTCAGAGCCCAAGTGTTTGTGGTTCGTTTGAGAGGTTACCAGTGGGAGATGAGGACCAGCAATAGCTTTCAGGGCTGGCACCTTTAGTGTAGGAGCAATCCCTGGACGTTCGCAATTTCGGTGTTGAATTTTGGCCAGATTGAGCAGGAGAGGCTGTGTACGTTGGAAGTTTTAGTAGGCTAAACAAGTTCAGAGCCCAAGTGTTTGTGGTTCGTTTGAGAGGTTACCAGTGGGAGATGAGGACCAGCAAGAGCTTTCAGGGCTGGCACCTTTAGCGTAGGAGCAATCGCTGGACGTTTGCAATTTCGGAGTTGAGCTCTGGCCAGATTGAGCAGGAGAGGCTGTGTACGTTGGAAGTTTTAGTAGGCTAAACAAGTTCAGAGCCCAAGTGTTTGTGGTTCGTTTGAGAGGTTACCAGTGGGAGATGAGGACCAGCAAGAGCTTTCAGGGCTGGCACCTTTAGTGTAGGAGCAATCCCTGCACGTTCACAATTTCAGTGTTGAATTTTGGGCAGATTGAGCAGGAGAGGCTGTGTATGTTGGAAGTTTTAGTAGGCTAAACAAGTTCAGAGCCCAAGTGTTTGTGGTTCGTTTGAGAGGTTACCAGTGGGAGATGAGGACCAGCAAGAGCTTTCAGGGCTGGCACCTTTAGTGTAGGAGCAATCCTTGGACGTTCGCAATTTCGTTGGTGAATTTTGGCCAGATTGAGCAGGAGAGGCTGTGTACGTTGGAAGTTTTAGTAGGCTAAACAAGTTCAGAGCCCAAGTGTTTGTGGTTCGTTTGAGAGGTTACCAGTGGGAGATGAGGACCAGCAAGAGCTTTCAGGGCTGGCACCTTTAGTGTAGGAGCAATCGCTGGACGTTCGCAATGTCGGTGTTGAGCTCTGGCCAGATTGAGCAGGAGAGGCTGTGTACGTTGGAAGTTTTAGTAGGCTAAACAAGTTCAGAGCCCAAGTGTTTGTGGTTCGTTTGAGAGGTTACCAGTGGGAGATGAGGACCAGCAAGAGCTTTCAGGGCTGGCACCTTTAGTGTAGGAGCAATCCTTGGACGTTCGCAATGTTGGTGTTGAGCTCTGGCCAGATTGAGCAGGAGAGGCTGTGTACGTTGGAAGTTTTAGTAGGCTAAACAAGTTCAGAGCCCAAGTGTTTGTGGTTCGTTTGAGAGGTTACCAGTGGGAGATGAGGACCAGCAAGAGCTTTCAGGGCTGGCACCTTTAGTGTAGGAGCAATCCTTGGACGTTCGCAATTTCCGTGTTGAGCTCTGGCCAGATTGAGCAGGAGAGGCTGTGTACGTTGGAAGTTTTAGTAGGCTAAACAAGTTCAGAGCCCAAGTGTTTGTGGTTCGTTTGAGAGGTTACCAGTGGGAGATGAGGACCAGCAAGAGCTTTCAGGGCTGGCACCTTTAGTGTAGGAGCAATCCTTGGGCGTTCGCAATTTCGGTGTTGAGCTCTGGCCAGATTGAGCAGGAGAGGCTGTGTACGTTGGAAGTTTTAGTAGGCTAAACAAGTTCAGAGCCCAAGTGTTTGTGGTTCGTTTGAGAGGTTACCAGTGGGAGATGAGGACCAGCAATAGCTTTCAGGGCTGGCACCTTTAGCGTAGGAGCAATCCTTGGACGTTCACAATTTCGGTGTTGAGCTCTGGCCAGATTGAGCAGGAGAGGCTGTGTACGTTGGAAGTTTTAGTAGGCTAAACAAGTTCAGAGCCCAAGTGTTTGTGGTTCGTTTGAGAGGTTACCAGTGGGAGATGAGGAGCAGCAAGAGCTTTCAGGGCTGGCACCTTTAGTGTAGGAGCAATCGCTGGACGTTCGCAATTTCGGTGTTGAATTTTGGCCAGATTGAGCAGGAGAGGCTGTGTACGTTGGAAGTTTTAGTAGGCTAAACAAGTTCAGAGCCCAAGTGTTTGTGGTTCATTTGAGAGGTTACCAGTGGGAGATGAAGACCAGCAAGAGCTTTCAGGGCTGGCACCTTTAGTGTAGGAGCAATCCCTGCACGTTCACAATTTCAGTGTTGAATTTTGGGCAGATTGAGCAGGATAGGCTGTGTACGTTGGAAGTTTTAGTAGGCTAAACAAGTTCAGAGCCCAAGTGTTTGTGGTTCTTTTGAGAGGTTACCAGTGGGAGATGAGGACCAGCAAGAGCTTTCAGGGCTGGCACCTTTAGTGTAGGAGCAATCCCTGGACGTTCGCAATTTCGGTGTTGAGCTCTGGCCAGATTGAGCAGGAGAGGCTGTGTACGTTGGAAGTTTTAGTAGGCTAAACAAGTTCAGAGCCCAAGTGTTTGTGGTTCGTTTGAGAGGTTACCAGTGGGAGATGAGGACCAGCAAGAGCTTTCAGGGCTGGCACCTTTAGTGTAGGAGCAATCCTTGGACGTTCGCAATGTCGGTGTTGAGCTCTGGCCAGATTGAGCAGGAGAGGCTGTGTACGTTGGAAGTTTTAGTAGGCTAAACAAGTTCAGAGCCCAAGTGTTTGTGGTTCGTTTGTGAGGTTACCAGTGGGAGATGAAGACCAGCAAGAGCTTTCAGGGCTGGCACCTTTAGTGTAGGAGCAATCGCTGGACGTTCGCAATGTCGGTGTTGAGCTCTGGCCAGATTGAGCAGGAGAGGCTGTGTACGTTGGAAGTTTTAGTAGGCTAAACAAGTTCAGAGCCCAAGTGTTTGTGGTTCGTTTGAGAGGTTACCAGTGGGAGATGAGGACCAGCAAGAGCTTTCAGGGCTGGCACCTTTAGTGTAGGAGCAATCCCTGGACGTTCACAATTTCGGTGTTGAGCTCTGGCCAGATTGAGCAGGAGAGGCTGTGTACGTTGGAAGTTTTAGTAGGCTAAACAAGTTCAGAGCCCAAGTGTTTGTGGTTCGTTTGAGAGGTTACCAGTGGGAGATGAGGACCAGCAAGAGCTTTCAGGGCTGGCACCTTTAGTGTAGGAGCAATCGCTGGACGTTCGCAATGTTGGTGTTGAGCTCTGGCCAGATTGAGCAGGAGAGGCTGTGTACGTTGGAAGTTTTAGTAGGCTAAACAAGTTCAGAGGCCAAGTGTTTGTGGTTCGTTTGAGAGGTTACCAGTGGGAGATGAGGACCAGCAAGAGCTTTCAGGGCTGGCACCTTTAGTGTAGGAGCAATCGCTGGACGTTCGCAATTTCGGTGTTGAGCTCTGGCCAGATTGAGCAGGAGAGGCTGTGTACGTTGGAAGTTTTAGTAGGCTAAACAAGTTCAGAGCCCAAGTGTTTGTGGTTCGTTTGAGAGGTTACCAGTGGGAGATGAGGACCAGCAAGAGCTTTCAGGGCTGGCACCTTTAGTGTAGGAGCAATCACTGGACGTTCGCAATTTCGGTGTTGAGCTCTGGCCAGATTGAGCAGGAGAGGCTGTGTACGTTGGAAGTTTTAGTAGGCTAAACAAGTTCAGAGCCCAAGTGTTTGTGGTTCGTTTGAGAGGTTACCAGTGGGAGATGAGGACCAGCAAGAGCTTTCAGGGCTGGCACCTTTAGTGTAGGAGCAATCGCTGGACGTTCGCAATTTCGGAGTTGAGCTCTGGCCAGATTGAGCAGGAGAGGCTGTGTACGTTGGAAGTTTTAGTAGGCTAAACAAGTTCAGAGCCCAAGTGTTTGGGGTTCGTTTGAGAGGTTACCAGTGGGAGATGAGGACCAGCAAGAGCTTTCAGGGCTGGCACCTTTAGTGTAGGAGCAATCCCTGGACGTTCACAATTTCGGTGTTGAATTTTGGCCAGATTGAGCAGGAGAGGCTGTGTACGTTGGAAGTTTTATAAGGCTAAACAAGTTCAGAGCCCAAGTGTTTGTGGTTCGTTTGAGAGGTTACCAGTGGGAGATGAGGACCAGCAAGAGCTTTCAGGGCTGGCACCTTTAGTGTAGGAGCAATCGCTGGACGTTCGCAATGTCGGTGTTGAGCTCTGGCCAGATTGAGCAGGAGAGGCTGTGTACGTTGGAAGTTTTAGTAGGCTAAACAAGTTCAGAGCCCAAGTGTTTGTGGTTCGTTTGAGAGGTTACCAGTGGGAGATGAGGACCAGCAAGAGCTTTCAGGGCTGGCACCTTTAGTGTAGGAGCAATCCCTGGACGTTCGCAATTTCGGTGTTGAGCTCTGGCCAGATTGAGCAGGAGAGGCTGTGTACGTTGGAAGTTTTAGTAGGCTAAACAAGTTCAGAGCCCAAGTGTTTGTGGTTCGTTTGAGAGGTTACCAGTGGGAGATGAGGACCAGCAAGAGCTTTCAGGGCTGGCACCTTTAGTGTAGGAGCAATCCCTGGACGTTCGCAATTTCGGAGTTGAGCTCTGGCCAGATTGAGCAGGAGAGGCTGTGTACGTTGGAAGTTTTAGTAGGCTAAACAAGTTCTGAGCCCAAGTGTTTGTGGTTCGTTTGAGAGGTTACCAGTGGGAGATGAGGACCAGCAAGAGCTTTCAGGGCTGGCACCTTTAGTGTAGGAGCAATCGCTGGACATTCGCAATTTCGGTGTTGAGCTCTGGCCAGATTGAGCAGGAGAGGCTGTGTACGTTGGAAGTTTTAGTAGGCTAAACAAGTTCAGAGCCCAAGTGTTTGTGGTTCGTTTGAGAGGTTACCAGTGGGAGATGAGGACCAGCAAGAGCTTTCAGGGCTGGCACCTTTAGTGTAGGAGCAATCGCTGGACGTTCGCAATTTCGGTGTTGAATTTTGGCCAGATTGAGCAGGAGAGGCTGTGTACGTTGGAAGTTTTAGTAGGCTAAACAAGTTCAGAGCCCAAGTGTTTGTGGTTCGTTTGAGAGGTTACCAGTGGGAGATGAGGACCAGCAAGAGCTTTCAGGGCTGGCACCTTTAGTGTAGGAGCAATCGCTGGACGTTCGCAATTTCGGTGTTGAGCTCTGGCCAGATTGAGCAGGAGAGGCTGTGTACGTTGGAAGTTTTAGTAGGCTAAACAAGTTCAGAGCCCAAGTGTTTGGGGTTCGTTTGAGAGGTTACCAGTGGGAGATGAGGACCAGCAAGAGCTTTCAGGGCTGGCACCTTTAGTGTAGGAGCAATCCTTGGACGTTCACAATTTCGGTGTTGAGCTCTGGCCAGATTGAGCAGGAGAGGCTGTGTATGTTGGAAGTTTTAGTAGGCTAAACAAGTTCAGAGCCCAAGTGTTTGTGGTTCGTTTGAGAGGTTACCAGTGGGAGATGAGGACCAGCAAGAGCTTTCAGGGCTGGCACCTTTAGTGTAGGAGCAATCGCTGGACGTTCGCAATTTCGGTGTTGAATTTTGGCCAGATTGAGCAGGAGAGGCTGTGTACGTTGGAAGTTTTAGTAGGCTAAACAAGTTCAGAGCCCAAGTGTTTGTGGTTCATTTGAGAGGTTACCAGTGGGAGATGAAGACCAGCAAGAGCTTTCAGGGCTGGCACCTTTAGTGTAGGAGCAATCCCTGCACGTTCACAATTTCAGTGTTGAATTTTGGGCAGATTGAGCAGGATAGGCTGTGTACGTTGGAAGTTTTAGTAGGCTAAACAAGTTCAGAGCCCAAGTGTTTGTGGTTCTTTTGAGAGGTTACCAGTGGGAGATGAGGACCAGCAAGAGCTTTCAGGGCTGGCACCTTTAGTGTAGGAGCAATCCCTGGACGTTCGCAATTTCGGTGTTGAGCTCTGGCCAGATTGAGCAGGAGAGGCTGTGTACGTTGGAAGTTTTAGTAGGCTAAACAAGTTCAGAGCCCAAGTGTTTGTGGTTCGTTTGAGAGGTTACCAGTGGGAGATGAGGACCAGCAAGAGCTTTCAGGGCTGGCACCTTTAGTGTAGGAGCAATCCTTGGACGTTCGCAATGTCGGTGTTGAGCTCTGGCCAGATTGAGCAGGAGAGGCTGTGTACGTTGGAAGTTTTAGTAGGCTAAACAAGTTCAGAGCCCAAGTGTTTGTGGTTCGTTTGTGAGGTTACCAGTGGGAGATGAAGACCAGCAAGAGCTTTCAGGGCTGGCACCTTTAGTGTAGGAGCAATCGCTGGACGTTCGCAATGTCGGTGTTGAGCTCTGGCCAGATTGAGCAGGAGAGGCTGTGTACGTTGGAAGTTTTAGTAGGCTAAACAAGTTCAGAGCCCAAGTGTTTGTGGTTCGTTTGAGAGGTTACCAGTGGGAGATGAGGACCAGCAAGAGCTTTCAGGGCTGGCACCTTTAGTGTAGGAGCAATCCCTGGACGTTCACAATTTCGGTGTTGAGCTCTGGCCAGATTGAGCAGGAGAGGCTGTGTACGTTGGAAGTTTTAGTAGGCTAAACAAGTTCAGAGCCCAAGTGTTTGTGGTTCGTTTGAGAGGTTACCAGTGGGAGATGAGGACCAGCAAGAGCTTTCAGGGCTGGCACCTTTAGTGTAGGAGCAATCGCTGGACGTTCGCAATGTTGGTGTTGAGCTCTGGCCAGATTGAGCAGGAGAGGCTGTGTACGTTGGAAGTTTTAGTAGGCTAAACAAGTTCAGAGGCCAAGTGTTTGTGGTTCGTTTGAGAGGTTACCAGTGGGAGATGAGGACCAGCAAGAGCTTTCAGGGCTGGCACCTTTAGTGTAGGAGCAATCGCTGGACGTTCGCAATTTCGGTGTTGAGCTCTGGCCAGATTGAGCAGGAGAGGCTGTGTACGTTGGAAGTTTTAGTAGGCTAAACAAGTTCAGAGCCCAAGTGTTTGTGGTTCGTTTGAGAGGTTACCAGTGGGAGATGAGGACCAGCAAGAGCTTTCAGGGCTGGCACCTTTAGTGTAGGAGCAATCCCTGGACGTTCGCAATTTCGGTGTTGAATTTTGGCCAGATTGAGCAGGAGAGGCTGTGTACGTTGGAAGTTTTAGTAGGCTAAACAAGTTCAGAGCCCAAGTGTTTGTGGTTCGTTTGAGAGGTTACCAGTGGGAGATGAGGACCAGCAAGAGCTTTCAGGGCTGGCACCTTTAGCGTAGGAGCAATCGCTGGACGTTTGCAATTTCGGAGTTGAGCTCTGGCCAGATTGAGCAGGAGAGGCTGTGTACGTTGGAAGTTTTAGTAGGCTAAACAAGTTCAGAGCCCAAGTGTTTGTGGTTCGTTTGAGAGGTTACCAGTGGGAGATGAGGACCAGCAAGAGCTTTCAGGGCTGGCACCTTTAGTGTAGGAGCAATCCCTGGACGTTCGCAATGTCGGTGTTGAGCTCTGGCCAGATTGAGCAGGAGAGGCTGTGTACGTTGGAAGTTTTAGTAGGCTAAACAAGTTCAGAGCCCAAGTGTTTGTGGTTCGTTTGAGAGGTTACCAGTGGGAGATGAGGACCAGCAAGAGCTTTCAGGGCTGGCACCTTTAGTGTAGGAGCAATCGCTGGACGTTCGCAATGTCGGTGTTGAGCTCTGGCCAGATTGAGCAGGAGAGGCTGTGTACGTTGGAAGTTTTAGTAGGCTAAACAAGTTCAGAGCCCAAGTGTTTGTGGTTCGTTTGAGAGGTTACCAGTGGGAGATGAGGACCAGCAAGAGCTTTCAGGGCTGGCACCTTTAGTGTAGGAGCAATCCCTGGACGTTCGCAATTTCGGTGTTGAGCTCTGGCCAGATTGAGCAGGAGAGGCTGTGTACGTTGGAAGTTTTAGTAGGCTAAACAAGTTCAGAGCCCAAGTGTTTGTGGTTCGTTTGAGAGGTTACCAGTGGGAGATGAGGACCAGCAAGAGCTTTCAGGGCTGGCACCTTTAGTGTAGGAGCAATCCCTGGACGTTCGCAATTTCGGAGTTGAGCTCTGGCCAGATTGAGCAGGAGAGGCTGTGTACGTTGGAAGTTTTAGTAGGCTAAACAAGTTCTGAGCCCAAGTGTTTGTGGTTCGTTTGAGAGGTTACCAGTGGGAGATGAGGACCAGCAAGAGCTTTCAGGGCTGGCACCTTTAGTGTAGGAGCAATCGCTGGACATTCGCAATTTCGGTGTTGAGCTCTGGCCAGATTGAGCAGGAGAGGCTGTGTACGTTGGAAGTTTTAGTAGGCTAAACAAGTTCAGAGCCCAAGTGTTTGTGGTTCGTTTGAGAGGTTACCAGTGGGAGATGAGGACCAGCAAGAGCTTTCAGGGCTGGCACCTTTAGTGTAGGAGCAATCGCTGGACGTTCGCAATTTCGGTGTTGAATTTTGGCCAGATTGAGCAGGAGAGGCTGTGTACGTTGGAAGTTTTAGTAGGCTAAACAAGTTCAGAGCCCAAGTGTTTGTGGTTCGTTTGAGAGGTTACCAGTGGGAGATGAGGACCAGCAAGAGCTTTCAGGGCTGGCACCTTTAGTGTAGGAGCAATCGCTGGACGTTCGCAATTTCGGTGTTGAGCTCTGGCCAGATTGAGCAGGAGAGGCTGTGTACGTTGGAAGTTTTAGTAGGCTAAACAAGTTCAGAGCCCAAGTGTTTGGGGTTCGTTTGAGAGGTTACCAGTGGGAGATGAGGACCAGCAAGAGCTTTCAGGGCTGGCACCTTTAGTGTAGGAGCAATCCTTGGACGTTCACAATTTCGGTGTTGAGCTCTGGCCAGATTGAGCAGGAGAGGCTGTGTATGTTGGAAGTTTTAGTAGGCTAAACAAGTTCAGAGCCCAAGTGTTTGTGGTTCGTTTGAGAGGTTACCAGTGGGAGATGAGGACCAGCAAGAGCTTTCAGGGCTGGCACCTTTAGTGTAGGAGCAATCGCTGGACGTTCGCAATTTCGGTGTTGAATTTTGGCCAGATTGAGCAGGAGAGGCTGTGTACGTTGGAAGTTTTAGTAGGCTAAACAAGTTCAGAGCCCAAGTGTTTGTGGTTCATTTGAGAGGTTACCAGTGGGAGATGAGGAGCAGCAAGAGCTTTCAGGGCTGGCACCTTTAGCGTAGGAGCAATCGCTGGACGTTTGCAATTTCGGAGTTGAGCTCTGGCCAGATTGAGCAGGAGAGGCTGTGTACGTTGGAAGTTTTAGTAGGCTAAACAAGTTCAGAGCCCAAGTGTTTGTGGTTCGTTTGAGAGGTTACCAGTGGGAGATGAGGACCAGCAAGAGCTTTCAGGGCTGGCACCTTTAGTGTAGGAGCAATGCCTGGACGTTCACAATTTCAGTCTTGAATTTTGGCCAGATTGAGCAGGAGAGGCTGTGTACGTTGGAAGTTTTAGTAGGCTAAACAAGTTCAGAGCCCAAGTGTTTGTGGTTCGTTTGAGAGGTTACCAGTGGGAGATGAGGACCAGCAAGAGCTTTCAGGGCTGGCACCTTTAGTGTAGGAGCAATCGCTGGACGTTCGCAATTTCGGTGTTGAGCTCTGGCCAGATTGAGCAGGAGAGGCTGTGTACGTTGGAAGTTTTAGTAGGCTAAACAAGTTCAGAGCCCAAGTGTTTGTGGTTCGTTTGAGAGGTTACCAGTGGGAGATGAGGACCAGCAAGAGCTTTCAGGGCTGGCACCTTTAGTGTAGGAGCAATCCCTGGACGTTCACAATTTCGGTGTTGAATTTTGGCCAGATTGAGCAGGAGAGGCTGTGTACGTTGGAAGTTTTAGAAGGCTAAACAAGTTCAGAGCCCAAGTGTTTGTGGTTCGTTTGAGAGGTTACCAGTGGGAGATGAGGACCAGCAAGAGCTTTCAGGGCTGGCACCTTTAGTGTAGGAGCAATCCCTGGACGTTCGCAATTTCGGTGTTGAGCTCTGGCCAGATTGAGCAGGGAGTCTGTGTACGTTGGAAGTTTTAGTAGGCTAAACAAGTTCAGAGCCCAAGTGTTTGTGGTTTGTTTGAGAGGTTACCAGTGGGAGATGAGGACCAGCAAGAGCTTTCAGGGCTGGCACCTTTAGTGTAGGAGCAATCCCTGGACGTTCGCAATTTCGGAGTTGAGCTCTGGCCAGATTGAGCAGGAGAGGCTGTGTACGTTGGAAGTTTTAGTAGGCTAAACAAGTTCTGAGCCCAAGTGTTTGTGGTTCGTTTGAGAGGTTACCAGTGGGAGATGAGGACCAGCAAGAGCTTTCAGGGCTGGCACCTTTAGTGTAGGAGCAATCGCTGGACATTCGCAATTTCGGTGTTGAGCTCTGGCCAGATTGAGCAGGAGAGGCTGTGTACGTTGGAAGTTTTAGTAGGCTAAACAAGTTCAGAGCCCAAGTGTTTGTGGTTCGTTTGAGAGGTTACCAGTGGGAGATGAGGACCAGCAAGAGCTTTCAGGGCTGGCACCTTTAGTGTAGGAGCAATCGCTGGACGTTCGCAATTTCGGTGTTGAATTTTGGCCAGATTGAGCAGCAGAGGCTGTGTACGTTGGAAGTTTTAGTAGGCTAAACAAGTTCAGAGCCCAAGTGTTTGTGGTTCGTTTGAGAGGTTACCAGTGGGAGATGAGGACCAGCAAGAGCTTTCAGGGCTGGCACCTTTAGTGTAGGAGCAATCGCTGGACGTTCGCAATTTCGGTGTTGAGCTCTGGCCAGATTGAGCAGGAGAGGCTGTGTACGTTGGAAGTTTTAGTAGGCTAAACAAGTTCAGAGCCCAAGTGTTTGTGGTTCGTTTGAGAGGTTACCAGTGGGAGATGAGGACCAGCAAGAGCTTTCAGGGCTGGCACCTTTAGTGTAGGAGCAATCCTTGGACGTTCGCAATGTTGGTGTTGAGCTCTGGCCAGATTGAGCAGGAGAGGCTGTGTACGTTGGAAGTTTTAGTAGGCTAAACAAGTTCAGAGCCCAAGTGTTTGTGGTTCGTTTGAGAGGTTACCAGTGGGAGATGAGGACCAGCAAGAGCTTTCAGGGCTGGCACCTTTAGTGTAGGAGCAATCCTTGGACGTTCGCAATTTCGGTGTTGAGCTCTGGCCAGATTGAGCAGGAGAGGCTGTGTACGCTGGAAGTTTTAGTAGGCTAAACAAGTTCAGAGCCCAAGTGTTTGTGGTTCGTTTGAGAGGTTACCAGTGGGAGATGAGGACCAGCAAGAGCTTTCAGGGCTGGCACCTTTAGTGTAGGAGCAATCCTTGGGCGTTCGCAATTTCGGTGTTGAGCTCTGGCCAGATTGAGCAGGAGAGGCTGTGTACGTTGGAAGTTTTAGTAGGCTAAACAAGTTCAGAGCCCAAGTGTTTGGGGTTCGTTTGAGAGGTTACCAGTGGGAGATGAGGACCAGCAATAGCTTTCAGGGCTGGCACCTTTAGCGTAGGAGCAATCCTTGGACGTTCGCAATGTCGGTGTTGAGCTCTGGCCAGATTGAGCAGGAGAGGCTGTGTACGTTGGAAGTTTTAGTAGGCTAAACAAGTTCAGAGCCCAAGTGTTTGGGGTTCGTTTGAGAGGTTACCAGTGGGAGATGAGGAGCAGCAAGAGCTTTCAGGGCTGGCACCTTTAGTGTAGGAGCAATCGCTGGACGTTCGCAATTTCGGTGTTGAATTTTGGCCAGATTGAGCAGGAGAGGCTGTGTACGTTGGAAGTTTTAGTAGGCTAAACAAGTTCAGAGCCCAAGTGTTTGTGGTTCATTTGAGAGGTTACCAGTGGGAGATGAAGACCAGCAAGAGCTTTCAGGGCTGGCACCTTTAGTGTAGGAGCAATCCCTGCACGTTCACAATTTCAGTGTTGAATTTTGGGCAGATTGAGCAGGATAGGCTGTGTACGTTGGAAGTTTTAGTAGGCTAAACAAGTTCAGAGCCCAAGTGTTTGTGGTTCGTTTGAGAGGTTACCAGTGGGAGATGAGGACCAGCAAGAGCTTTCAGGGCTGGCACCTTTAGTGTAGGAGCAATCCCTGGACGTTCGCAATTTCGGTGTTGAGCTCTGGCCAGATTGAGCAGGAGAGGCTGTGTACGTTGGAAGTTTTAGTAGGCTAAACAAGTTCAGAGCCCAAGTGTTTGTGGTTCGTTTGAGAGGTTACCAGTGGGAGATGAGGACCAGCAAGAGCTTTCAGGGCTGGCACCTTTAGTGTAGGAGCAATCACTGGACGTTCGCAATTTCGGTGTTGAGCTCTGGCCAGATTGAGCAGGAGAGGCTGTGTACGTTGGAAGTTTTAGTAGGCTAAACAAGTTCAGAGCCCAAGTGTTTGTGGTTCGTTTGAGAGGTTACCAGTGGGAGATGAGGACCAGCAAGAGCTTTCAGGGCTGGCACCTTTAGTGTAGGAGCAATCGCTGGACGTTCGCAATTTCGGAGTTGAGCTCTGGCCAGATTGAGCAGGAGAGGCTGTGTACGTTGGAAGTTTTAGTAGGCTAAACAAGTTCAGAGCGCAAGTGTTTGGGGTTCGTTTGAGAGGTTACCAGTGGGAGATGAGGACCAGCAAGAGCTTTCAGGGCTGGCACCTTTAGTGTAGGAGCAATCCCTGGACGTTCACAATTTCGGTGTTGAATTTTGGCCAGATTGAGCAGGAGAGGCTGTGTACGTTGGAAGTTTTATAAGGCTAAACAAGTTCAGAGCCCAAGTGTTTGTGGTTCGTTTGAGAGGTTACCAGTGGGAGATGAGGACCAGCAAGAGCTTTCAGGGCTGGCACCTTTAGTGTAGGAGCAATCGCTGGACGTTCGCAATGTCGGTGTTGAGCTCTGGCCAGATTGAGCAGGAGAGGCTGTGTACGTTGGAAGTTTTAGTAGGCTAAACAAGTTCAGAGCCCAAGTGTTTGTGGTTCGTTTGAGAGGTTACCAGTGGGAGATGAGGACCAGCAAGAGCTTTCAGGGCTGGCACCTTTAGTGTAGGAGCAATCCCTGGACGTTCGCAATTTCGGTGTTGAGCTCTGGCCAGATTGAGCAGGAGAGGCTGTGTACGTTGGAAGTTTTAGTAGGCTAAACAAGTTCAGAGCCCAAGTGTTTGTGGTTCGTTTGAGAGGTTACCAGTGGGAGATGAGGACCAGCAAGAGCTTTCAGGGCTGGCACCTTTAGTGTAGGAGCAATCCCTGGACGTTCGCAATTTCGGAGTTGAGCTCTGGCCAGATTGAGCAGGAGAGGCTGTGTACGTTGGAAGTTTTAGTAGGCTAAACAAGTTCTGAGCCCAAGTGTTTGTGGTTCGTTTGAGAGGTTACCAGTGGGAGATGAGGACCAGCAAGAGCTTTCAGGGCTGGCACCTTTAGTGTAGGAGCAATCGCTGGACATTCGCAATTTCGGTGTTGAGCTCTGGCCAGATTGAGCAGGAGAGGCTGTGTACGTTGGAAGTTTTAGTAGGCTAAACAAGTTCAGAGCCCAAGTGTTTGTGGTTCGTTTGAGAGGTTACCAGTGGGAGATGAGGACCAGCAAGAGCTTTCAGGGCTGGCACCTTTAGTGTAGGAGCAATCGCTGGACGTTCGCAATTTCGGTGTTGAATTTTGGCCAGATTGAGCAGGAGAGGCTGTGTACGTTGGAAGTTTTAGTAGGCTAAACAAGTTCAGAGCCCAAGTGTTTGTAGTTCGTTTGAGAGGTTACCAGTGGGAGATGAGGACCAGCAAGAGCTTTCAGGGCTGGCACCTTTAGTGTAGGAGCAATCCCTGCACGTTCACAATTTCGGTGTTGACTTTGGCCAGATTGAGCAGGAGAGGCTGTGTACGTTGGAAGTTTTAGTAGGCTAAACAAGTTCAGAGCCCAAGTGTTTGTGGTTCGTTTGAGAGGTTACCAGTGGGAGATGAGGACCAGCAAGAGCTTTCAGGGCTGGCACCTTTAGTGTAGGAGCAATCGCTGGACGTTCGCAATTTCGGTGTTGAGCTCTGGCCAGATTGAGCAGGAGAGGCTGTGTACGTTGGAAGTTTTAGTAGGCTAAACAAGTTCAGAGCCCAAGTGTTTGGGGTTCGTTTGAGAGGTTACCAGTGGGAGATGAGGACCAGCAATAGCTTTCAGGGCTGGCACCTTTAGTGTAGGAGCAATCCTTGGACGTTCACAATTTCGGTGTTGAGCTCTGGCCAGATTGAGCAGGAGAGGCTGTGTATGTTGGAAGTTTTAGTAGGCTAAACAAGTTCAGAGCCCAAGTGTTTGTGGTTCGTTTGAGAGGTTACCAGTGGGAGATGAGGACCAGCAAGAGCTTTCAGGGCTGGCACCTTTAGTGTAGGAGCAATCGCTGGACGTTCGCAATTTCGGTGTTGAATTTTGGCCAGATTGAGCAGGAGAGGCTGTGTACGTTGGAAGTTTTAGTAGGCTAAACAAGTTCAGAGCCCAAGTGTTTGTGGTTCATTTGAGAGGTTACCAGTGGGAGATGAGGAGCAGCAAGAGCTTTCAGGGCTGGCACCTTTAGCGTAGGAGCAATCGCTGGACGTTTGCAATTTCGGAGTTGAGCTCTGGCCAGATTGAGCAGGAGAGGCTGTGTACGTTGGAAGTTTTAGTAGGCTAAACAAGTTCAGAGCCCAAGTGTTTGTGGTTCGTTTGAGAGGTTACCAGTGGGAGATGAGGACCAGCAAGAGCTTTCAGGGCTGGCACCTTTAGTGTAGGAGCAATGCCTGGACGTTCACAATTTCAGTCTTGAATTTTGGCCAGATTGAGCAGGAGAGGCTGTGTACGTTGGAAGTTTTAGTAGGCTAAACAAGTTCAGAGCCCAAGTGTTTGTGGTTCGTTTGAGAGGTTACCAGTGGGAGATGAGGACCAGCAAGAGCTTTCAGGGCTGGCACCTTTAGTGTAGGAGCAATCGCTGGACGTTCGCAATTTCGGTGTTGAGCTCTGGCCAGATTGAGCAGGAGAGGCTGTGTACGTTGGAAGTTTTAGTAGGCTAAACAAGTTCAGAGCCCAAGTGTTTGTGGTTCGTTTGAGAGGTTACCAGTGGGAGATGAGGACCAGCAAGAGCTTTCAGGGCTGGCACCTTTAGTGTAGGAGCAATCCCTGGACGTTCACAATTTCGGTGTTGAATTTTGGCCAGATTGAGCAGGAGAGGCTGTGTACGTTGGAAGTTTTAGAAGGCTAAACAAGTTCAGAGCCCAAGTGTTTGTGGTTCGTTTGAGAGGTTACCAGTGGGAGATGAGGACCAGCAAGAGCTTTCAGGGCTGGCACCTTTAGTGTAGGAGCAATCCCTGGACGTTCGCAATTTCGGTGTTGAGCTCTGGCCAGATTGAGCAGGGAGTCTGTGTACGTTGGAAGTTTTAGTAGGCTAAACAAGTTCAGAGCCCAAGTGTTTGTGGTTTGTTTGAGAGGTTACCAGTGGGAGATGAGGACCAGCAAGAGCTTTCAGGGCTGGCACCTTTAGTGTAGGAGCAATCCCTGGACGTTCGCAATTTCGGAGTTGAGCTCTGGCCAGATTGAGCAGGAGAGGCTGTGTACGTTGGAAGTTTTAGTAGGCTAAACAAGTTCTGAGCCCAAGTGTTTGTGGTTCGTTTGAGAGGTTACCAGTGGGAGATGAGGACCAGCAAGAGCTTTCAGGGCTGGCACCTTTAGTGTAGGAGCAATCGCTGGACATTCGCAATTTCGGTGTTGAGCTCTGGCCAGATTGAGCAGGAGAGGCTGTGTACGTTGGAAGTTTTAGTAGGCTAAACAAGTTCAGAGCCCAAGTGTTTGTGGTTCGTTTGAGAGGTTACCAGTGGGAGATGAGGACCAGCAAGAGCTTTCAGGGCTGGCACCTTTAGTGTAGGAGCAATCGCTGGACGTTCGCAATTTCGGTGTTGAATTTTGGCCAGATTGAGCAGCAGAGGCTGTGTACGTTGGAAGTTTTAGTAGGCTAAACAAGTTCAGAGCCCAAGTGTTTGTGGTTCGTTTGAGAGGTTACCAGTGGGAGATGAGGACCAGCAAGAGCTTTCAGGGCTGGCACCTTTAGTGTAGGAGCAATCGCTGGACGTTCGCAATTTCGGTGTTGAGCTCTGGCCAGATTGAGCAGGAGAGGCTGTGTACGTTGGAAGTTTTAGTAGGCTAAACAAGTTCAGAGCCCAAGTGTTTGGGGTTCGTTTGAGAGGTTACCAGTGGGAGATGAGGACCAGCAATAGCTTTCAGGGCTGGCACCTTTAGTGTAGGAGCAATCCTTGGACGTTCACAATTTCGGTGTTGAGCTCTGGCCAGATTGAGCAGGAGAGGCTGTGTATGTTGGAAGTTTTAGTAGGCTAAACAAGTTCAGAGCCCAAGTGTTTGTGGTTCGTTTGAGAGGTTACCAGTGGGAGATGAGGACCAGCAAGAGCTTTCAGGGCTGGCACCTTTAGTGTAGGAGCAATCGCTGGACGTTCGCAATTTCGGTGTTGAATTTTGGCCAGATTGAGCAGGAGAGGCTGTGTACGTTGGAAGTTTTAGTAGGCTAAACAAGTTCAGAGCCCAAGTGTTTGTGGTTCATTTGAGAGGTTACCAGTGGGAGATGAGGACCAGCAAGAGCTTTCAGGGCTGGCACCTTTAGCGTAGGAGCAATCGCTGGACGTTTGCAATTTCGGAGTTGAGCTCTGGCCAGATTGAGCAGGAGAGGCTGTGTACGTTGGAAGTTTTAGTAGGCTAAACAAGTTCAGAGCCCAAGTGTTTGTGGTTCGTTTGAGAGGTTACCAGTGGGAGATGAGGACCAGCAAGAGCTTTCAGGGCTGGCACCTTTAGTGTAGGAGCAATCCCTGGACGTTCACAATTTCAGTGTTGAATTTTGGCCAGATTGAGCAGGAGAGGCTGTGTACGTTGGAAGTTTTAGTAGGCTAAACAAGTTCAGAGCGCAAGTGTTTGTGGTTCGTTTGAGAGGTTACCAGTGGGAGATGAGGACCAGCAAGAGCTTTCAGGGCTGGCACCTTTAGTGTAGGAGCAATCGCTGGACGTTCGCAATTTCGGTGTTGAGCTCTGGCCAGATTGAGCAGGAGAGGCTGTGTACGTTGGAAGTTTTAGTAGGCTAAACAAGTTCAGAGCCCAAGTGTTTGTGGTTCGTTTGAGAGGTTACCAGTGGGAGATGAGGACCAGCAAGAGCTTTCAGGGCTGGCACCTTTAGTGTAGGAGCAATCGCTGGACGTTCGCAATGTCGGTGTTGAGCTCTGGCCAGATTGAGCAGGAGAGGCTGTGTACGTTGGAAGTTTTAGTAGGCTAAACAAGTTCAGAGCCCAAGTGTTTGTGGTTCGTTTGAGAGGTTACCAGTGGGAGATGAGGACCAGCAAGAGCTTTCAGGGCTGGCACCTTTAGCGTAGGAGCAATCGCTGGACGTTTGCAATTTCGGAGTTGAGCTCTGGCCAGATTGAGCAGGAGAGGCTGTGTACGTTGGAAGTTTTAGTAGGCTAAACAAGTTCAGAGCCCAAGTGTTTGTGGTTCGTTTGAGAGGTTACCAGTGGGAGATGAGGACCAGCAAGAGCTTTCAGGGCTGGCACCTTTAGTGTAGGAGCAATCCCTGGACGTTCACAATTTCAGTGTTGAATTTTGGCCAGATTGAGCAGGAGAGGCTGTGTACGTTGGAAGTTTTAGTAGGCTAAACAAGTTCAGAGCCCAAGTGTTTGGGGTTCGTTTGAGAGGTTACCAGTGGGAGATGAGGACCAGCAATAGCTTTCAGGGCTGGCACCTTTAGTGTAGGAGCAATCCTTGGACGTTCACAATTTCGGTGTTGAGCTCTGGCCAGATTGAGCAGGAGAGGCTGTGTATGTTGGAAGTTTTAGTAGGCTAAACAAGTTCAGAGCCCAAGTGTTTGTGGTTCGTTTGAGAGGTTACCAGTGGGAGATGAGGACCAGCAAGAGCTTTCAGGGCTGGCACCTTTAGTGTAGGAGCAATCGCTGGACGTTCGCAATTTCGGTGTTGAATTTTGGCCAGATTGAGCAGGAGAGGCTGTGTACGTTGGAAGTTTTAGTAGGCTAAACAAGTTCAGAGCCCAAGTGTTTGTGGTTCATTTGAGAGGTTACCAGTGGGAGATGAGGACCAGCAAGAGCTTTCAGGGCTGGCACCTTTAGCGTAGGAGCAATCGCTGGACGTTTGCAATTTCGGAGTTGAGCTCTGGCCAGATTGAGCAGGAGAGGCTGTGTACGTTGGAAGTTTTAGTAGGCTAAACAAGTTCAGAGCCCAAGTGTTTGTGGTTCGTTTGAGAGGTTACCAGTGGGAGATGAGGACCAGCAAGAGCTTTCAGGGCTGGCACCTTTAGTGTAGGAGCAATCCCTGGACGTTCACAATTTCAGTGTTGAATTTTGGCCAGATTGAGCAGGAGAGGCTGTGTACGTTGGAAGTTTTAGTAGGCTAAACAAGTTCAGAGCGCAAGTGTTTGTGGTTCGTTTGAGAGGTTACCAGTGGGAGATGAGGACCAGCAAGAGCTTTCAGGGCTGGCACCTTTAGTGTAGGAGCAATCGCTGGACGTTCGCAATTTCGGTGTTGAGCTCTGGCCAGATTGAGCAGGAGAGGCTGTGTACGTTGGAAGTTTTAGTAGGCTAAACAAGTTCAGAGCCCAAGTGTTTGTGGTTCGTTTGAGAGGTTACCAGTGGGAGATGAGGACCAGCAAGAGCTTTCAGGGCTGGCACCTTTAGTGTAGGAGCAATCGCTGGACGTTCGCAATGTCGGTGTTGAGCTCTGGCCAGATTGAGCAGGAGAGGCTGTGTACGTTGGAAGTTTTAGTAGGCTAAACAAGTTCAGAGCCCAAGTGTTTGTGGTTCGTTTGAGAGGTTACCAGTGGGAGATGAGGACCAGCAAGAGCTTTCAGGGCTGGCACCTTTAGCGTAGGAGCAATCGCTGGACGTTTGCAATTTCGGAGTTGAGCTCTGGCCAGATTGAGCAGGAGAGGCTGTGTACGTTGGAAGTTTTAGTAGGCTAAACAAGTTCAGAGCCCAAGTGTTTGTGGTTCGTTTGAGAGGTTACCAGTGGGAGATGAGGACCAGCAAGAGCTTTCAGGGCTGGCACCTTTAGTGTAGGAGCAATCCCTGGACGTTCACAATTTCAGTGTTGAATTTTGGCCAGATTGAGCAGGAGAGGCTGTGTACGTTGGAAGTTTTAGTAGGCTAAACAAGTTCAGAGCCCAAGTGTTTGTGGTTCGTTTGAGAGGTTACCAGTGGGAGATGAGGACCAGCAAGAGCTTTCAGGGCTGGCACCTTTAATGTAGGAGCAATCGCTGGACGTTCGCAATGTCGGTGTTGAGCTCTGGCCAGATTGAGCAGGAGAGGCTGTGTACGTTGGAAGTTTTAGTAGGCTAAACAAGTTCAGAGGCCAAGTGTTTGTGGTTCGTTTGAGAGGTTACCAGTGGGAGATGAGGACCAGCAAGAGCTTTCAGGGCTGGCACCTTTAGTGTAGGAGCAATCGCTGGACGTTCGCAATGTCGGTGTTGAGCTCTGGCCAGATTGAGCAGGAGAGGCTGTGTACGTTGGAAGTTTTAGTAGGCTAAACAAGTTCAGAGCCCAAGTGTTTGTGGTTCGTTTGAGAGGTTACCAGTGGGAGATGAGGAGCAGCAAGAGCTTTCAGGGCTGGCACCTTTAGTGTAGGAGCAATCGCTGGACATTCGCAATGTTGGTGTTGAGCTCTGGCCAGATTGAGCAGGAGAGGCTGTGTACGTTGGAAGTTTTAGTAGGCTAAACAAGTTCAGAGCCCAAGTGTTTGTGGTTCGTTTGAGAGGTTACCAGTGGGAGATGAGGACCAGCAAGAGCTTTCAGGGCTGGCACCTTTAGTGTAGGAGCAATCACTGGACGTTCGCAATTTCGGTGTTGAGCTCTGGCCAGATTGAGCAGGAGAGGCTGTGTACGTTGGAAGTTTTAGTAGGCTAAACAAGTTCAGAGGCCAAGTGTTTGTGGTTCGTTTGAGAGGTTACCAGTGGGAGATGAGGACCAGCAAGAGCTTTCAGGGCTGGCACCTTTAGTGTAGGAGCAATCCTTGGACGTTCGCAATGTCGGTGTTGAGCTCTGGCCAGATTGAGCAGGAGAGGCTGTGTACGTTGGAAGTTTTAGTAGGCTAAACAAGTTCAGAGCCCAAGTGTTTGTGGTTCGTTTGAGAGGTTACCAGTGGGAGATGAGGACCAGCAAGAGCTTTCAGGGCTGGCACCTTTAGTGTAGGAGCAATCCTTGGACGTTCGCAATTTTGGAGTTGAGCTCTGGCCAGATTGAGCAGGAGAGGCTGTGTACGTTGGAAGTTTTAGTAGGCTAAACAAGTTCAGAGCCCAAGTGTTTGTGGTTCGTTTGAGAGGTTACCAGTGGGAGATGAGGACCAGCAAGAGCTTTCAGGGCTGGCACCTTTAGTGTAGGAGCAATCGCTGGACGTTCGCAATGTCGGTGTTGAGCTCTGGCCAGATTGAGCAGGAGAGGCTGTGTACGTTGGAAGTTTTAGTAGGCTAAACAAGTTCAGAGGCCAAGTGTTTGTGGTTCGTTTGAGAGGTTACCAGTGGGAGATGAGGACCAGCAAGAGCTTTCAGGGCTGGCACCTTTAGAGTAGGAGCAATCACTGGACGTTCGCAATTTCGGTGTTGAGCTCTGGCCAGATTGAGCAGGAGAGGCTGTGTACGTTGGAAGTTTTAGTAGGCTAAACAAGTTCAGAGCCCAAGTGTTTGTGGTTCGTTTGAGAGGTTACCAGTGGGAGATGAGGACCAGCAAGAGCTTTCAGGGCTGGCACCTTTAGTGTAGGAGCAATCGCTGGACGTTCGCAATTTCGGAGTTGAGCTCTGGCCAGATTGAGCAGGAGAGGCTGTGTACGTTGGAAGTTTTAGTAGGCTAAACAAGTTCAGAGCCCAAGTGTTTGTGGTTCGTTTGAGAGGTTACCAGTGGGAGATGAGGACCAGCAAGAGCTTTCAGGGCTGGCACCTTTAGTGTAGGAGCAATCGCTGGACGTTCGCAATGTCGGTGTTGAGCTCTGGCCAGATTGAGCAGGAGAGGCTGTGTACGTTGGAAGTTTTAGAAGGCTAAACAAGTTCAGAGCCCAAGTGTTTGTGGTTCGTTTGAGAGGTTACCAGTGGGAGATGAGGACCAGCAAGAGCTTTCAGGGCTGGCACCTTTAGTGTAGGAGCAATCGCTGGACGTTCGCAATGTCGGTGTTGAGCTCTGGCCAGATTGAGCAGGAGAGGCTGTGTACGTTGGAAGTTTTAGTAGGCTAAACAAGTTCAGAGCCCAAGTGTTTGTGGTTCGTTTGAGAGGTTACCAGTGGGAGATGAGGACCAGCAAGAGCTTTCAGGGCTGGCACCTTTAGTGTAGGAGCAATTGCTGGACGTTCGCAATTTCGGTGTTGAGCTCTGGCCAGATTGAGCAGGAGAGGCTGTGTACGTTGGAAGTTTTAGTAGGCTAAACAAGTTCAGAGCCCAAGTGTTTGTGGTTCGTTTGAGAGGTTACCAGTGGGAGATGAGGACCAGCAAGAGCTTTCAGGGCTGGCACCTTTAGTGTAGGAGCAATCGCTGGACGTTCGCAATGTCGGTGTTGAGCTCTGGCCAGATTGAGCAGGAGAGGCTGTGTACGTTGGAAGTTTTAGTAGGCTAAACAAGTTCAGAGGCCAAGTGTTTGTGGTTCGTTTGAGAGGTTACCAGTGGGAGATGAGGACCAGCAAGAGCTTTCAGGGCTGGCACCTTTAGTGTAGGAGCAATCCCTGGACGTTCGCAATTTCGGTGTTGAGCTCTGGCCAGATTGAGCAGGAGAGGCTGTGTACGTTGGAAGTTTTAGTAGGCTAAACAAGTTCAGAGCCCAAGTGTTTGTGGTTCGTTTGAGAGGTTACCAGTGGGAGATGAGGACCAGCAAGAGCTTTCAGGGCTGGCACCTTTAGTGTAGGAGCAATCGCTGGACGTTCGCAATGTCGGTGTTGAGCTCTGGCCAGATTGAGCAGGAGAGGCTGTGTACGTTGGAAGTTTTAGTAGGCTAAAGAAGTTCAGAGCCCAAGTGTTTGTGGTTCATTTGAGAGGTTACCAGTGGGAGATGAGGACCAGCAAGAGCTTTCAGGGCTGGCACCTTTAGTGTAGGAGCAATCCCTGGACGTTCGCAATTTTGGTGTTGAATTTTGGCCAGATTGAGCAGGAGAGGCTGTGTACGTTGGAAGTTTTAGTAGGCTAAACAAGTTCAGAGCCCAAGTGTTTGTGGTTCGTTTGAGAGGTTACCAGTGGGAGATGAGGACCAGCAAGAGCTTTCAGGGCTGGCACCTTTAGTGTAGGAGCAATCGCTGGACGTTCGCAATTTCGGTGTTGAGCTCTGGCCAGATTGAGCAGGAGAGGCTGTGTACGTTGGAAGTTTTAGTAGGCTAAACAAGTTCAGAGCCCAAGTGTTTGTGGTTCGTTTGAGAGGTTACCAGTGGGAGATGAGGACCAGCAAGAGCTTTCAGGGCTGGCACCTTTAGTGTAGGAGCAATCGCTGGACGTTCGCAATTTCGGTGTTGAGCTCTGGCCAGATTGAGCAGGAGAGGCTGTGTACGTTGGAAGTTTTAGTAGGCTAAACAAGTTCAGAGCCCAAGTGTTTGGGGTTCGTTTGAGAGGTTACCAGTGGGAGATGAGGACCAGCAAGAGCTTTCAGGGCTGGCACCTTTAGTGTAGGAGCAATCCCTGGACGTTCGCAATTTCGGTGTTGAATTTTGGCCAGATTGAGCAGGAGAGGCTGTGTACGTTGGAAGTTTTAGTAGGCTAAACAAGTTCAGAGCCCAAGTGTTTGTGGTTCATTTGAGAGGTTACCAGTGGGAGATGAGGACCAGCAAGAGCTTTCAGGGCTGGCACCTTTAGCGTAGGAGCAATCGCTGGACGTTTGCAATTTCGGTGTTGAATTTTGGCCAGATTGAGCAGGAGAGGCTGTGTACGTTGGAAGTTTTAGTAGGCTAAACAAGTTCAGAGCCCAAGTGTTTGTGGTTCGTTTGAGAGGTTACCAGTGGGAGATGAGGACCAGCAAGAGCTTTCAGGGCTGGCACCTTTAGTGTAGGAGCAATCCCTGGACGTTCACAATTTCGGTGTTGAATTTTGGCCAGATTGAGCAGGAGAGGCTGTGTACGTTGGAAGTTTTAGTAGGCTAAACAAGTTCAGAGCGCAAGTGTTTGTGGTTCGTTTGAGAGGTTACCAGTGGGAGATGAGGACCAGCAAGAGCTTTCAGGGCTGGCACCTTTAGTGTAGGAGCAATCGCTGGACGTTCGCAATTTCGGTGTTGAGCTCTGGCCAGATTGAGCAGGAGAGGCTGTGTACGTTGGAAGTTTTAGTAGGCTAAACAAGTTCAGAGCCCAAGTGTTTGTGGTTCGTTTGAGAGGTTACCAGTGGGAGATGAGGACCAGCAAGAGCTTTCAGGGCTGGCACCTTTAGTGTAGGAGCAATCCTTGGACGTTCGCAATGTCGGTGTTGAGCTCTGGCCAGATTGAGCAGGAGAGGCTGTGTACGTTGGAAGTTTTAGTAGGCTAAACAAGTTCAGAGCCCAAGTGTTTGTGGTTCGTTTGAGAGGTTACCAGTGGGAGATGAGGACCAGCAAGAGCTTTCAGGGCTGGCACCTTTAGTGTAGGAGCAATCCTTGGGCGTTCGCAATGTCGGTGTTGAGCTCTGGCCAGATTGAGCAGGAGAGGCTGTGTACGTTGGAAGTTTTAGTAGGCTAAACAAGTTCAGAGCCCAAGTGTTTGTGGTTCGTTTGAGAGGTTACCAGTGGGAGATGAGGACCAGCAAGAGCTTTCAGGGCTGGCACCTTTAGTGTAGGAGCAATCGCTGGACGTTCGCAATGTCGGTGTTGAGCTCTGGCCAGATTGAGCAGGAGAGGCTGTGTACGTTGGAAGTTTTAGTAGGCTAAACAAGTTCAGAGCCCAAGTGTTTGTGGTTCGTTTGAGAGGTTACCAGTGGGAGATGAGGACCAGCAAGAGCTTTCAGGGCTGGCACCTTTAGTGTAGGAGCAATCCTTGGACGTTCGCAATGTTGGTGTTGAGCTCTGGCCAGATTGAGCAGGAGAGGCTGTGTACGTTGGAAGTTTTAGTAGGCTAAACAAGTTCAGAGCCCAAGTGTTTGTGGTTCGTTTGAGAGGTTACCAGTGGGAGATGAGGACCAGCAAGAGCTTTCAGGGCTGGCACCTTTAGTGTAGGAGCAATCCTTGGACGTTCGCAATTTCGGTGTTGAGCTCTGGCCAGATTGAGCAGGAGAGGCTGTGTACGTTGGAAGTTTTAGTAGGCTAAACAAGTTCAGAGCGCAAGTGTTTGTGGTTCGTTTGAGAGGTTACCAGTGGGAGATGAGGACCAGCAAGAGCTTTCAGGGCTGGCACCTTTAGTGTAGGAGCAATCCCTGGACGTTCGCAATTTCGGTGTTGAGCTCTGGCCAGATTGAGCAGGAGAGGCTGTGTACGTTGGAAGTTTTAGTAGGCTAAACAAGTTCAGAGCCCAAGTGTTTGTGGTTCGTTTGAGAGGTTACCAGTGGGAGATGAGGACCAGCAAGAGCTTTCAGGGCTGGCACCTTTAGTGTAGGAGCAATCCTTGGACGTTCGCAATGTCGGTGTTGAGCTCTGGCCAGATTGAGCAGGAGAGGCTGTGTACGTTGGAAGTTTTAGTAGGCTAAACAAGTTCAGAGCCCAAGTGTTTGTGGTTCGTTTGAGAGGTTACCAGTGGGAGATGAGGACCAGCAAGAGCTTTCAGGGCTGGCACCTTTAGTGTAGGAGCAATCCTTGGACGTTCGCAATTTCGGAGTTGAGCTCTGGCCAGATTGAGCAGGAGAGGCTGTGTACATTGGAAGTTTTAGTAGGCTAAACAAGTTCAGAGCCCAAGTATTTGTGGTTCGTTTGAGAGGTTACCAGTGGGAGATGAGGACCAGCAAGAGCTTTCAGGGCTGGCACCTTTAGTGTAGGAGCAATCACTGGACGTTCGCAATTTCGGTGTTGAGCTCTGGCCAGATTGAGCAGGAGAGGCTGTGTACGTTGGAAGTTTTAGTAGGCTAAACAAGTTCAGAGCCCAAGTGTTTGTGGTTCGTTTGAGAGGTTACCAGTGGGAGATGAGGACCAGCAAGAGCTTTCAGGGCTGGCACCTTTAGTGTAGGAGCAATCCCTGGACGTTCGCAATTTCGGAGTTGAGCTCTGGCCAGATTGAGCAGGAGAGGCTGTGTACGTTGGAAGTTTTAGTAGGCTAAACAAGTTCAGAGCCCAAGTGTTTGTGGTTCGTTTGAGAGGTTACCAGTGGGAGATGAGGACCAGCAAGAGCTTTCAGGGCTGGCACCTTTAGTGTAGGAGCAATCGCTGGACGTTCGCAAAGTCGGTGTTGAGCTCTGGCCAGATTGAGCAGGAGAGGCTGTGTACGTTGGAAGTTTTAGAAGGCTAAACAAGTTCAGAGCCCAAGTGTTTGTGGTTCGTTTGAGAGGTTACCAGTGGGAGATGAGGACCAGCAAGAGCTTTCAGGGCTGGCACCTTTAGTGTAGGAGCAATCGCTGGACGTTCGCAATGTCGGTGTTGAGCTCTGGCCAGATTGAGCAGGAGAGGCTGTGTACGTTGGAAGTTTTAGTAGGCTAAACAAGTTCAGAGGCCAAGTGTTTGTGGTTCGTTTGAGAGGTTACCAGTGGGAGATGAGGACCAGCAAGAGCTTTCAGGGCTGGCACCTTTAGTGTAGGAGCAATCGCTGGACGTTCGCAATTTCGGTGTTGAGCTCTGGCCAGATTGAGCAGGAGAGGCTGTGTACGTTGGAAGTTTTAGTAGGCTAAACAAGTTCAGAGCCCAAGTGTTTGTGGTTCGTTTGAGAGGTTACCAGTGGGAGATGAGGACCAGCAAGAGCTTTCAGGGCTGGCACCTTTAGTGTAGGAGCAATCGCTGGACGTTCGCAATGTCGGTGTTGAGCTCTGGCCAGATTGAGCAGGAGAGGCTGTGTACGTTGGAAGTTTTAGTAGGCTAAACAAGTTCAGAGGCCAAGTGTTTGTGGTTCGTTTGAGAGGTTACCAGTGGGAGATGAGGACCAGCAAGAGCTTTCAGGGCTGGCACCTTTAGTGTAGGAGCAATCCCTGGACGTTCGCAATGTCGGTGTTGAGCTCTGGCCAGATTGAGCAGGAGAGGCTGTGTACGTTGGAAGTTTTAGTAGGCTAAACAAGTTCAGAGCCCAAGTGTTTGTGGTTCGTTTGAGAGGTTACCAGTGGGAGATGAGGACCAGCAAGAGCTTTCAGGGCTGGCACCTTTAGTGTAGGAACAATCGCTGGACGTTCGTAATTTCATTGGTGAATTTTGGCCAGATTGAGCAGGAGAGGCTGTGTACGTTGGAAGTTTTAGTAGGCTAAACAAGTTCAGAGCCCAAGTGTTTGTGGTTCGTTTGAGAGGTTACCAGTGGGAGATGAGGAGCAGCAAGAGCTTTCAGGGCTGGCACCTTTACTGTAGGAGCAATCGCTGGACATTCGCAATTTCGGTGTTGAGCTCTGGCCAGATGGAGCAGGAGAGGCTGTGTACGTTGGAAGTTTTAGTAGGCTAAACAAGTTCAGAGCCCAAGTGTTTGTGGTTCGTTTGAGAGGTTACCAGTGGGAGATGAGGACCAGCAAGAGCTTTCAGGGCTGGCACCTTTAGTGTAGGAGCAATCCTTGGACGTTCGCAATGTCGGTGTTGAGCTCTGGCCAGATTGAGCAGGAGAGGCTGTGTACATTCGAAGTTTTAGTAGGCTAAACAAGTTCAGAGCCCAAGTGTTTGTGGTTCGTTTGAGAGGTTACCAGTGGGAGATGAGGACCAGCAAGAGCTTTCAGGGCTGGCACCTTTAGTGTAGGAGCAATCCTTGGACGTTCGCAATTTCGGAGTTGAGCTCTGGCCAGATTGAGCAGGAGAGGCTGTGTACGTTGGAAGTTTTAGTAGGCTAAACAAGTTCAGAGCCCAAGTGTTTGTGGTTCGTTTGAGAGGTTACCAGTGGGAGATGAGGACCAGCAAGAGCTTTCAGGGCTGGCACCTTTAGTGTAGGAACAATCGCTGGACGTTCGCAATTTAATTGGTGAATTTTGGCCAGATTGAGCAGGAGAGGCTGTGTACGTTGGAAGTTTTAGTAGGCTAAACAAGTTCAGAGCCCAAGTGTTTGTGGTTCGTTTGAGAGGTTACCAGTGGGAGATGAGGACCAGCAAGAGCTTTCAGGGCCTGGCACCTTTAGTGTAGGAGCAATCCTTGGACGTTCGCAATTTCGGTGTTGAGCTCTGGCCAGATTGAGCAGGAGAGGCTGTGTACGTTGGAAGTTTTAGTAGGCTAAACAAGTTCAGAGCCCAAGTGTTTGTGGTTCGTTTGAGAGGTTACCAGTGGGAGATGAGGACCAGCAAGAGCTTTCAGGGCTGGCACCTTTAGTGTAGGAGCAATCCTTGGACGTTCGCAATGTCGGTGTTGAGCTCTGGCCAGATTGAGCAGGAGAGGCTGTGTACATTCGAAGTTTTAGTAGGCTAAACAAGTTCAGAGCCCAAGTGTTTGTGGTTCGTTTGAGAGGTTACCAGTGGGAGATGAGGACCAGCAAGAGCTTTCAGGGCTGGCACCTTTAGTGTAGGAGCAATCGCTGGACGTTCGCAATTTCGGTGTTGAGCTCTGGCCAGATTGAGCAGGAGAGGCTGTGTACGTTGGAAGTTTTAGTAGGCTAAACAAGTTCAGAGCCCAAGTGTTTGGGGTTCGTTTGAGAGGTTACCAGTGGGAGATGAGGACCAGCAAGAGCTTTCAGGGCTGGCACCTTTAGTGTAGGAGCAATCGCTGGACGTTCGCAATGTCGGTGTTGAGCTCTGGCCAGATTGAGCAGGAGAGGCTGTGTACGTTGGAAGTTTTAGTAGGCTAAACAAGTTCAGAGGCCAAGTGTTTGTGGTTCGTTTGAGAGGTTACCAGTGGGAGATGAGGACCAGCAAGAGCTTTCAGGGCTGGCACCTTTAGTGTAGGAGCAATCCCTGGACGTTCGCAATGTCGGTGTTGAGCTCTGGCCAGATTGAGCAGGAGAGGCTGTGTACGTTGGAAGTTTTAGTAGGCTAAACAAGTTCAGAGCCCAAGTGTTTGTGGTTCGTTTGAGAGGTTACCAGTGGGAGATGAGGACCAGCAAGAGCTTTCAGGGCCGGCACCTTTAGTGTAGGAACAATCGCTGGACGTTCGTAATTTCATTGGTGAATTTTGGCCAGATTGAGCAGGAGAGGCTGTGTACGTTGGAAGTTTTAGTAGGCTAAACAAGTTCAGAGCCCAAGTGTTTGTGGTTCGTTTGAGAGGTTACCAGTGGGAGATGAGGAGCAGCAAGAGCTTTCAGGGCTGGCACCTTTACTGTAGGAGCAATCGCTGGACATTCGCAATTTCGGTGTTGAGCTCTGGCCAGATGGAGCAGGAGAGCCTGTGTACGTTGGAAGTTTTAGTAGGCTAAACAAGTTCAGAGCCCAAGTGTTTGTGGTTCGTTTGAGAGGTTACCAGTGGGAGATGAGGACCAGCAAGAGCTTTCAGGGCCTGGCACCTTTAGTGTAGGAGCAATCCTTGGACGTTCGCAATTTCGGTGTTGAGCTCTGGCCAGATTGAGCAGGAGAGGCTGTGTACGTTGGAAGTTTTAGTAGGCTAAACAAGTTCAGAGCCCAAGTGTTTGTGGTTCGTTTGAGAGGTTACCAGTGGGAGATGAGGAGCAGCAAGAGCTTTCAGGGCTGGCACCTTTACTGTAGGAGCAATCGCTGGACATTCGCAATTTCGGTGTTGAGCTCTGGCCAGATGGAGCAGGAGAGCCTGTGTACGTTGGAAGTTTTAGTAGGCTAAACAAGTTCAGAGCCCAAGTGTTTGTGGTTCGTTTGAGAGGTTACCAGTGGGAGATGAGGACCAGCAAGAGCTTTCAGGGCCTGGCACCTTTAGTGTAGGAGCAATCCTTGGACGTTCGCAATTTCGGTGTTGAGCTCTGGCCAGATTGAGCAGGAGAGGCTGTGTACGTTGGAAGTTTTAGTAGGCTAAACAAGTTCAGAGCCCAAGTGTTTGTGGTTCGTTTGAGAGGTTACCAGTGGGAGATGAGGACCAGCAAGAGCTTTCAGGGCTGGCACCTTTAGTGTAGGAGCAATCGCTGGACGTTCGCAATGTCGGTGTTGAGCTCTGGCCAGATTGAGCAGGAGAGGCTGTGTACGTTGGAAGTTTTAGTAGGCTAAACAAGTTCAGAGCCCAAGTGTTTGTGGTTCGTTTGAGAGGTTACCAGTGGGAGATGAGGACCAGCAAGAGCTTTCAGGGCTGGCACCTTTAGTGTAGGAGCAATCGCTGGACGTTCGCAATGTCGGTGTTGAGCTCTGGCCAGATTGAGCAGGAGAGGCTGTGTACGTTGGAAGTTTTAGTAGGCGAAACAAGTTCAGAGCCCAAGTGTTTGTGGTTCGTTTGAGAGGTTACCAGTGGGAGATGAGGACCAGCAAGAGCTTTCAGGGCTGGCACCTTTAGTGTAGGAGCAATCCTTGGACGTTCGCAATGTCGGTGTTGAGCTCTGGCCAGATTGAGCAGGAGAGGCTGTGTACATTCGAAGTTTTAGTAGGCTAAACAAGTTCAGAGCCCAAGTGTTTGTGGTTCGTTTGAGAGGTTACCAGTGGGAGAGGAGGACCAGCAAGAGCTTTCAGGGCTGGCACCTTTAGTGTAGGAGCAATCGCTGGACGTTCGCAATTTCGGTGTTGAGCTCTGGCCAGATTGAGCAGGAGAGGCTGTGTACGTTGGAAGTTTTAGTAGGCTAAACAAGTTCAGAGCCCACGTGTTTGGGGTTCGTTTGAGAGGTTACCAGTGGGAGATGAGGACCAGCAAGAGCTTTCAGGGCTGGCACCTTTAGTGTAGGAGCAATCGCTGGACGTTCGCAATGTCGGTGTTGAGCTCTGGCCAGATTGAGCAGGAGAGGCTGTGTACGTTGGAAGTTTTAGTAGGCTAAACAAGTTCAGAGCCCAAGTATTTGTGGTTCGTTTGAGAGGTTACCAGTGGGAGATGAGGACCAGCAAGAGCTTTCAGGGCTGGCACCTTTAGTGTAGGAGCAATCGCTGGACGTTCGCAATTTCGGTGTTGAGCTCTGGCCAGATTGAGCAGGAGAGGCTGTGTACGTTGGAAGTTTTAGTAGGCTAAACAAGTTCAGAGCCCAAGTGTTTGTGGTTCGTTTGAGAGGTTACCAGTGGGAGATGAGGACCAGCAAGAGCTTTCAGGGCTGGCACCTTTAGTGTAGGAGCAATCGCTGGACGTTCGCAATGTTGGTGTTGAGCTCTGGCCAGATTGAGCAGGAGAGGCTGTGTACGTTGGAAGTTTTAGTAGGCTAAACAAGTTCAGAGCCCAAGTGTTTGTGGTTCGTTTGAGAGGTTACCAGTGGGAGATGAGGACCAGCAAGAGCTTTCAGGGCTGGCACCTTTAGTGTAGGAGCAATCCCTGGACGTTCACAATTTCGGTATGGAGCTCTGGCCAGATTGAGCAGGAGAGGCTGTGTACGTTGGAAGTTTTAGTAGGCTAAACAAGTTCAGAGCCCAAGTGTTTGTGGTTCGTTTGAGAGGTTACCAGTGGGAGATGAGGACCAGCAAGAGCTTTCAGGGCTGGCACCTTTAGTGTAGGAGCAATCGCTGGACGTTCACAATTTCGGTGTTGAGCTCTGGCCAGATTGAGCAGGAGAGGCTGTGTACGTTGGAAGTTTTAGTAGGCTAAACAAGTTCAGAGCCCAAGTGTTTGTGGTTCGTTTGAGAGGTTACCAGTGGGAGATGAGGACCAGCAAGAGCTTTCAGGGCTGGCACCTTTAGTGTAGGAGCAATCGCTGGACGTTCGCAATTTCGGTGTTGAGCTCTGGCCAGATTGAGCAGGAGAGGCTGTGTACGTTGGAAGTTTTAGTAGGCTAAACAAGTTCAGAGCCCAAGTGTTTGTGGTTCGTTTGAGAGGTTACCAGTGGGAGATGAGGACCAGCAAGAGCTTTCAGGGCTGGCACCTTTAGTGTAGGAGCAATCGCTGGACGTTCGCAATGTCGGTGTTGAGCTCTGGCCAGATTGAGCAGGAGAGGCTGTGTACGTTGGAAGTTTTAGTAGGCTAAACAAGTTCAGAGCCCAAGTGTTTGTGGTTCGTTTGAGAGGTTACCAGTGGGAGATGAGGACCAGCAAGAGCTTTCAGGGCTGGCACCTTTAGTGTAGGAGCAATCGCTGGACGTTCGCAATGTCGGTGTTGAGCTCTGGCCAGATTGAGCAGGAGAGGCTGTGTACGTTGGAAGTTTTAGTAGGCTAAACAAGTTCAGAGCCCAAGTGTTTGTGGTTCGTTTGAGAGGTTACCAGTGGGAGATGAGGACCAGCAAGAGCTTTCAGGGCTGGCACCTTTAGTGTAGGAGCAATCCCTGGACGTTCACAATTTCGGTGTTGAATTTTGGCCAGATTGAGCAGGAGAGGCTGTGTACGTTGGAAGTTTTAGTAGGCTAAACAAGTTCAGAGCCCAAGTGTTTGTGGTTCGTTTGAGAGGTTACCAGTGGGAGATGAGGAGCAGCAAGAGCTTTCAGGGCTGGCACCTTTAGTGTAGGAGCAATCGCTGGACGTTCGCAATGTCGGTGTTGAGCTCTGGCCAGATTGAGCAGGAGAGGCTGTGTACGTTGGAAGTTTTAGTAGGCTAAACAAGTTCAGAGCCCAAGTGTTTGTGGTTCGTTTGAGAGGTTACCAGTGGGAGATGAGGAGCAGCAAGAGCTTTCAGGGCTGGCACCTTTAGTGTAGGAACAATCGCTGGACGTTCGCAATTTCATTGGTGAATTTTGGCCAGATTGAGCAGGAGAGGCTGTGTACGTTGGAAGTTTTAGTAGGCTAAACAAGTTCAGAGCCCAAGTGTTTGTGGTTCGTTTGAGAGGTTACCAGTGGGAGATGAGGACCAGCAAGAGCTTTCAGGGCTGGCACCTTTAGTGTAGGAGCAATCCTTGGACGTTCGCAATTTCCGTGTTGAGCTCTGGCCAGATTGAGCAGGAGAGGCTGTGTACGTTGGAAGTTTTAGTAGGCTAAACAAGTTCAGAGCCCAAGTGTTTGTGGTTCGTTTGAGAGGTTACCAGTGGGAGATGAGGACCAGCAAGAGCTTTCAGGGCTGGCACCTTTAGTGTAGGAGCAATCCTTGGACGTTCGCAATGTCGGTGTTGAGCTCTGGCCAGATTGAGCAGGAGAGGCTGTGTACATTCGAAGTTTTAGTAGGCTAAACAAGTTCAGAGCCCAAGTGTTTGTGGTTCGTTTGAGAGGTTACCAGTGGGAGATGAGGACCAGCAAGAGCTTTCAGGGCTGGCACCTTTAGTGTAGGAGCAATCGCTGGACGTTCGCAATTTCGGTGTTGAGCTCTGGCCAGATTGAGCAGGAGAGGCTGTGTACGTTGGAAGTTTTAGTAGGCTAAACAAGTTCAGAGCCCAAGTGTTTGGGGTTCGTTTGAGAGGTTACCAGTGGGAGATGAGGACCAGCAAGAGCTTTCAGGGCTGGCACCTTTAGTGTAGGAGCAATCGCTGGACGTTCGCAATGTCGGTGTTGAGCTCTGGCCAGATTGAGCAGGAGAGGCTGTGTACGTTGGAAGTTTTAGTAGGCTAAACAAGTTCAGAGGCCAAGTGTTTGTGGTTCGTTTGAGAGGTTACCAGTGGGAGATGAGGACCAGCAAGAGCTTTCAGGGCTGGCACCTTTAGTGTAGGAGCAATCCCTGGACGTTCGCAATGTCGGTGTTGAGCTCTGGCCAGATTGAGCAGGAGAGGCTGTGTACGTTGGAAGTTTTAGTAGGCTAAACAAGTTCAGAGCCCAAGTGTTTGTGGTTCGTTTGAGAGGTTACCAGTGGGAGATGAGGACCAGCAAGAGCTTTCAGGGCCGGCACCTTTAGTGTAGGAACAATCGCTGGACGTTCGTAATTTCATTGGTGAATTTTGGCCAGATTGAGCAGGAGAGGCTGTGTACGTTGGAAGTTTTAGTAGGCTAAACAAGTTCAGAGCCCAAGTGTTTGTGGTTCGTTTGAGAGGTTACCAGTGGGAGATGAGGAGCAGCAAGAGCTTTCAGGGCTGGCACCTTTACTGTAGGAGCAATCGCTGGACATTCGCAATTTCGGTGTTGAGCTCTGGCCAGATGGAGCAGGAGAGCCTGTGTACGTTGGAAGTTTTAGTAGGCTAAACAAGTTCAGAGCCCAAGTGTTTGTGGTTCGTTTGAGAGGTTACCAGTGGGAGATGAGGACCAGCAAGAGCTTTCAGGGCCTGGCACCTTTAGTGTAGGAGCAATCCTTGGACGTTCGCAATTTCGGTGTTGAGCTCTGGCCAGATTGAGCAGGAGAGGCTGTGTACGTTGGAAGTTTTAGTAGGCTAAACAAGTTCAGAGCCCAAGTGTTTGTGGTTCGTTTGAGAGGTTACCAGTGGGAGATGAGGACCAGCAAGAGCTTTCAGGGCTGGCACCTTTAGTGTAGGAGCAATCCTTGGACGTTCGCAATGTCGGTGTTGAGCTCTGGCCAGATTGAGCAGGAGAGGCTGTGTACGTTGGAAGTTTTAGTAGGCTAAACAAGTTCAGAGCCCAAGTGTTTGTGGTTCGTTTGAGAGGTTACCAGTGGGAGATGAGGACCAGCAAGAGCTTTCAGGGCTGGCACCTTTAGTGTAGGAGCAATCGCTGGACGTTCGCAATGTCGGTGTTGAGCTCTGGCCAGATTGAGCAGGAGAGGCTGTGTACGTTGGAAGTTTTAGTAGGCTAAACAAGTTCAGAGCCCAAGTGTTTGTGGTTCGTTTGAGAGGTTACCAGTGGGAGATGAGGACCAGCAAGAGCTTTCAGGGCTGGCACCTTTAGTGTAGGAGCAATCGCTGGACGTTCGCAATGTCGGTGTTGAGCTCTGGCCAGATTGAGCAGGAGAGGCTGTGTACGTTGGAAGTTTTAGTAGGCTAAACAAGTTCAGAGCCCAAGTGTTTGTGGTTCGTTTGAGAGGTTACCAGTGGGAGATGAGGACCAGCAAGAGCTTTCAGGGCTGGCACCTTTAGTGTAGGAGCAATCCTTGGACGTTCGCAATGTCGGTGTTGAGCTCTGGCCAGATTGAGCAGGAGAGGCTGTGTACATTCGAAGTTTTAGTAGGCTAAACAAGTTCAGAGCCCAAGTGTTTGTGGTTCGTTTGAGAGGTTACCAGTGGGAGAGGAGGACCAGCAAGAGCTTTCAGGGCTGGCACCTTTAGTGTAGGAGCAATCGCTGGACGTTCGCAATTTCGGTGTTGAGCTCTGGCCAGATTGAGCAGGAGAGGCTGTGTACGTTGGAAGTTTTAGTAGGCTAAACAAGTTCAGAGCCCACGTGTTTGGGGTTCGTTTGAGAGGTTACCAGTGGGAGATGAGGACCAGCAAGAGCTTTCAGGGCTGGCACCTTTAGTGTAGGAGCAATCGCTGGACGTTCGCAATGTCGGTGTTGAGCTCTGGCCAGATTGAGCAGGAGAGGCTGTGTACGTTGGAAGTTTTAGTAGGCTAAACAAGTTCAGAGCCCAAGTATTTGTGGTTCGTTTGAGAGGTTACCAGTGGGAGATGAGGACCAGCAAGAGCTTTCAGGGCTGGCACCTTTAGTGTAGGAGCAATCGCTGGACGTTCGCAATTTCGGTGTTGAGCTCTGGCCAGATTGAGCAGGAGAGGCTGTGTACGTTGGAAGTTTTAGTAGGCTAAACAAGTTCAGAGCCCAAGTGTTTGTGGTTCGTTTGAGAGGTTACCAGTGGGAGATGAGGACCAGCAAGAGCTTTCAGGGCTGGCACCTTTAGTGTAGGAGCAATCGCTGGACGTTCGCAATGTTGGTGTTGAGCTCTGGCCAGATTGAGCAGGAGAGGCTGTGTACGTTGGAAGTTTTAGTAGGCTAAACAAGTTCAGAGCCCAAGTGTTTGTGGTTCGTTTGAGAGGTTACCAGTGGGAGATGAGGACCAGCAAGAGCTTTCAGGGCTGGCACCTTTAGTGTAGGAGCAATCCCTGGACGTTCACAATTTCGGTATGGAGCTCTGGCCAGATTGAGCAGGAGAGGCTGTGTACGTTGGAAGTTTTAGTAGGCTAAACAAGTTCAGAGCCCAAGTGTTTGTGGTTCGTTTGAGAGGTTACCAGTGGGAGATGAGGACCAGCAAGAGCTTTCAGGGCTGGCACCTTTAGTGTAGGAGCAATCGCTGGACGTTCACAATTTCGGTGTTGAGCTCTGGCCAGATTGAGCAGGAGAGGCTGTGTACGTTGGAAGTTTTAGTAGGCTAAACAAGTTCAGAGCCCAAGTGTTTGTGGTTCGTTTGAGAGGTTACCAGTGGGAGATGAGGACCAGCAAGAGCTTTCAGGGCTGGCACCTTTAGTGTAGGAGCAATCGCTGGACGTTCGCAATTTCGGTGTTGAGCTCTGGCCAGATTGAGCAGGAGAGGCTGTGTACGTTGGAAGTTTTAGTAGGCTAAACAAGTTCAGAGCCCAAGTGTTTGTGGTTCGTTTGAGAGGTTACCAGTGGGAGATGAGGACCAGCAAGAGCTTTCAGGGCTGGCACCTTTAGTGTAGGAGCAATCGCTGGACGTTCGCAATGTCGGTGTTGAGCTCTGGCCAGATTGAGCAGGAGAGGCTGTGTACGTTGGAAGTTTTAGTAGGCTAAACAAGTTCAGAGGCCAAGTGTTTGTGGTTCGTTTGAGAGGTTACCAGTGGGAGATGAGGACCAGCAAGAGCTTTCAGGGCTGGCACCTTTAGTGTAGGAGCAATCGCTGGACGTTCGCAATGTCGGTGTTGAGCTCTGGCCAGATTGAGCAGGAGAGGCTGTGTACGTTGGAAGTTTTAGTAGGCTAAACAAGTTCAGAGCCCAAGTGTTTGTGGTTCGTTTGAGAGGTTACCAGTGGGAGATGAGGACCAGCAAGAGCTTTCAGGGCTGGCACCTTTAGTGTAGGAGCAATCCCTGGACGTTCACAATTTCGGTGTTGAATTTTGGCCAGATTGAGCAGGAGAGGCTGTGTACGTTGGAAGTTTTAGTAGGCTAAACAAGTTCAGAGCCCAAGTGTTTGTGGTTCGTTTGAGAGGTTACCAGTGGGAGATGAGGAGCAGCAAGAGCTTTCAGGGCTGGCACCTTTAGTGTAGGAGCAATCGCTGGACGTTCGCAATGTCGGTGTTGAGCTCTGGCCAGATTGAGCAGGAGAGGCTGTGTACGTTGGAAGTTTTAGTAGGCTAAACAAGTTCAGAGCCCAAGTGTTTGTGGTTCGTTTGAGAGGTTACCAGTGGGAGATGAGGAGCAGCAAGAGCTTTCAGGGCTGGCACCTTTAGTGTAGGAGCAATCCTTGGACGTTCGCAATTTCGGTGTTGAGCTCTGGCCAGATTGAGCAGGAGAGGCTGTGTACGTTGGAAGTTTTAGTAGGCTAAACAAGTTCAGAGCCCAAGTGTTTGTGGTTCGTTTGAGAGGTTACCAGTGGGAGATGAGGACCAGCAAGAGCTTTCAGGGCTGGCACCTTTAGTGTAGGAGCAATCGCTGGACATTCGCAATTTCGGTGTTGAGCTCTGGCCAGATTGAGCAGGAGAGGCTGTGTACGTTGGAAGTTTTAGTAGGCTAAACAAGTTCAGAGGCCAAGTGTTTGTGGTTCGTTTGAGAGGTTACCAGTGGGAGATGAGGACCAGCAAGAGCTTTCAGGGCTGGCACCTTTAGTGTAGGAGCAATCCCTGGACGTTCGCAATTTCGGTGTTGAGCTCTGGCCAGATTGAGCAGGAGAGGCTGTGTACGTTGGAAGTTTTAGTAGGCTAAACAAGTTCAGAGCCCAAGTGTTTGTGGTTCGTTTGAGAGGTTACCAGTGGGAGATGAGGACCAGCAAGAGCTTTCAGGGCTGGCACCTTTAGTGTAGGAGCAATCGCTGGACGTTCGCAATGTCGGTGTTGAGCTCTGGCCAGATTGAGCAGGAGAGGCTGTGTACGTTGGAAGTTTTAGTAGGCTAAACAAGTTCAGAGCCCAAGTGTTTGTGGTTCGTTTGAGAGGTTACCAGTGGGAGATGAGGACCAGCAAGAGCTTTCAGGGCTGGCACCTTTAGTGTAGGAGCAATCGCTGGACATTTGCAATTTCGGTGTTGAGCTCTGGCCAGATTGAGCAGGAGAGGCTGTGTACGTTGGAAGTTTTAGTAGGCTAAACAAGTTCAGAGCCCAAGTGTTTGTGGTTCGTTTGAGAGGTTACCAGTGGGAGATGAGGACCAGCAAGAGCTTTCAGGGCTGGCACCTTTAGTGTAGGAGCAATCCCTGGACGTTCACAATTTCGGTATGGAGCTCTGGCCAGATTGAGCAGGAGAGGCTGTGTACGTTGGAAGTTTTAGTAGGCTAAACAAGTTCAGAGCCCAAGTGTTTGTGGTTCGTTTGAGAGGTTACCAGTGGGAGATGAGGACCAGCAAGAGCTTTCAGGGCTGGCACCTTTAGTGTAGGAGCAATCCCTGGACGTTCGCAATGTCGGTGTTGAGCTCTGGCCAGATTGAGCAGGAGAGGCTGTGTACGTTGGAAGTTTTAGTAGGCTAAAGAAGTTCAGAGCCCAAGTGTTTGTGGTTCATTTGAGAGGTTACCAGTGGGAGATGAGGACCAGCAAGAGCTTTCAGGGCTGGCACCTTTAGTGTAGGAGCAATCCCTGGACGTTCACAATTTCGGTGTTGAATTTTGGCCAGATTGAGCAGGAGAGGCTGTGTACGTTGGAAGTTTTAGTAGGCTAAACAAGTTCAGAGCCCAAGTGTTTGTGGTTCGTTTGAGAGGTTACCAGTGGGAGATGAGGAGCAGCAAGAGCTTTCAGGGCTGGCACCTTTAGTGTAGGAGCAATCGCTGGACGTTCGCAATGTCGGTGTTGAGCTCTGGCCAGATTGAGCAGGAGAGGCTGTGTACGTTGGAAGTTTTAGTAGGCTAAACAAGTTCAGAGCCCAAGTGTTTGTGGTTCGTTTGAGAGGTTACCAGTGGGAGATGAGGACCAGCAAGAGCTTTCAGGGCTGGCACCTTTAGTGTAGGAGCAATCGCTGGACATTCGCAATTTCGGTGTTGAGCTCTGGCCAGATTGAGCAGGAGAGGCTGTGTACGTTGGAAGTTTTAGTAGGCTAAACAAGTTCAGAGCCCAAGTGTTTGTGGTTCGTTTCAGAGGTTACCAGTGGGAGATGAGGACCAGCAAGAGCTTTCAGGGCTGGCACCTTTAGTGTAGGAGCAATCCCTGGACGTTCGCAATTTCGGTGTTGAGCTCTGGCCAGATTGAGCAGGAGAGGCTGTGTACGTTGGAAGTTTTAGTAGGCTAAACAAGTTCAGAGCCCAAGTGTTTGTGGTTCGTTTGAGAGGTTACCAGTGGGAGATGAGGACCAGCAAGAGCTTTCAGGGCTGGCACCTTTAGTATAGGAGCAATCGCTGGACGTTCGCAATGTCGGTGTTGAGCTTTGGCCAGATTGAGCAGGAGAGGCTGTGTACGTTGGAAGTTTTAGTAGGCTAAACAAGTTCAGAGCCCAAGTGTTTGTGGTTCGTTTGAGAGGTTACCAGTGGGAGATGAGGACCAGCAAGAGCTTTCAGGGCTGGCACCTTTAGTGTAGGAGCAATCGCTGGACGTTCGCAATTTTGGTGTTGAATTTTGGCCAGATTGAGCAGGAGAGGCTGTGTACGTTGGAAGTTTTAGTAGGCTAAACAAGTTCAGTGCCCAAGTGTTTGTGGTTCGTTTGAGAGGTTACCAGTGGGAGATGAGGACCAGCAAGAGCTTTCAGGGCTGGCACCTTTAGTGTAGGAGCAATCCCTGGACGTTCGCAATGTCGGTGTTGAGCTCTGGCCAGATTGAGCAGGAGAGGCTGTGTACGTTGGAAGTTTTAGTAGGCTAAAGAAGTTCAAAGCCCAAGTGTTTGTGGTTCGTTTGAGAGGTTACCAGTGGGAGATGAGGACCAGCAAGAGCTTTCAGGGCTGGCACCTTTAGTGTAGGAGCAATCCCTGGACGTTCGCAATTTCGGTGTTGAGCTCTGGCCAGATTGAGCAGGAGAGGCTGTGTACGTTGGAAGTTTTAGTAGGCTAAACAAGTTCAGAGCCCAAGTGTTTGTGGTTCGTTTGAGAGGTTACCAGTGGGAGATGAGGAGCAGCAAGAGCTTTCAGGGCTGGCACCTTTAGTGTAGGAGCAATCGCTGGACGTTCGCAATGTCGGTGTTGAGCTCTGGCCAGATTGAGCAGGAGAGGCTGTGTACGTTGGAAGTTTTAGTAGGCTAAACAAGTTCAGAGCCCAAGTGTTTGTGGTTCGTTTGAGAGGTTACCAGTGGGAGATGAGGACCAGCAAGAGCTTTCAGGGCTGGCACCTTTAGTGTAGGAGCAATCCCTGGACGTTCGCAATTTCGCAGATGAGCTCTGGCCAGATTGAGCAGGAGAGGCTGTGTACGTTGGAAGTTTTAGTAGGCTAAACAACTTCAGAGCCCAAGTGTTTGTGGTTCGTTTGAGAGGTTACCAGTGGGAGATGAGGACCAGCAAGAGCTTTCAGGGCTGGCACCTTTAGTGTAGGAGCAATCGCTGGACATTCGCAATTTCGGTGTTGAGCTCTGGCCAGATTGAGCAGGAGAGGCTGTGTACGTTGGAAGTTTTAGTAGGCTAAACAAGTTCAGAGCCCAAGTGTTTGTGGTTCGTTTCAGAGGTTACCAGTGGGAGATGAGGACCAGCAAGAGCTTTCAGGGCTGGCACCTTTAGTGTAGGAGCAATCCCTGGACGTTCGCAATGTTGGTGTTGAGCTCTGGCCAGATTGAGCAGGAGAGGCTGTGTACGTTGGAAGTTTTAGTAGGCTAAACAAGTTCAGAGCCCAAGTGTTTGTGGTTTGTTTGAGAGGTTACCAGTGGGAGATGAGGACCAGCAAGAGCTTTCAGGGCTGGCACCTTTAGTGTAGGAGCAATCGCTGGACGTTCGCAATGTCGGTGTGGAGCTCTGGCCAGATTGAGCAGGAGAGGCTGTGTACGTTGGAAGTTTTAGTAGGCTAAACAAGTTCAGAGCCCAAGTGTTTGTGGTTCGTTTGAGAGGTTACCAGTGGGAGATGAGGACCAGCAAGAGCTTTCAGGGCTGGCACCTTTAGTGTAGGAGCAATCCCTGGACGTTCGCAATGTCGGTGTTGAGCTCTGGCCAGATTGAGCAGGAGAGGCTGTGTACGTTGGAAGTTTTAGTAGGCTAAACAAGTTCAGAGCCCAAGTGTTTGTGGTTCGTTTGAGAGGTTACCAGTGGGAGATGAGGACCAGCAAGAGCTTTCAGGGCTGGCACCTTTAGTGTAGGAGCAATCGCTGGACGTTCGCAATGTCGGTGTTGAGCTTTGGCCAGATTGAGCAGGAGAGGCTGTGTACGTTGGAAGTTTTAGTAGGCTAAACAAGTTCAGAGCCCAAGTGTTTGTGGTTCGTTTGAGAGGTTACCAGTGGGAGATGAGGACCAGCAAGAGCTTTCAGGGCTGGCACCTTTAGTGTAGGAGCAATCCCTGGACGTTCGCAATTTCGCAGTTGAATATTGCCCAGATTGAGCAGGAGAGGCTGTGTACGTTGGAAGTTTTAGTAGGCTAAACAAGTTCAGAGCCCAAGTGTTTGTGGTTCGTTTGAGAGGTTACCAGTGGGAGATGAGGACCAGCAAGAGCTTTCAGGGCCGGCACCTTTAGTGTAGGAGCAATCCTTGGACGTTCGCAATTTCGGTGTTGAGCTCTGGCCAGATTGAGCAGGAGAGGCTGTGTACGTTGGAAGTTTTAGTAGGCTAAACAAGTTCAGAGCCCAAGTGTTTGTGGTTCGTTTGAGAGGTTATCAGTGGGAGATGAGGACCAGCAAGAGCTTTCAGGGCTGGCACCTTTAGTGTAGGAGCAATCGCTGGACGTTCGCAATTTCGGTGTTGAGCTCTGGCCAGATTGAGCAGGAGAGGCTGTGTACATTGGACGTTTTAGTAGGCTAAACAAGTTCAGAGCCCAAGTGTTTGTGGTTCGTTTGAGAGGTTACCAGTTGGAGATGAGGACCAGCAAGAGCTTTCAGGGCTGACACCTTTAGTGTAGGAGCAATCGCTGGACGTTCGCAATGTCGGTGTTGAGCTCTGGCCAGATTGAGCAGGAGAGGCTGTGTACGTTGGAAGTTTTAGTAGGCTAAACAAGTTCAGAGCCCAAGTGTTTGTGGTTCGTTTGAGAGGTTACCAGTGGGAGATGAGGACCAGCAAGAGCTTTCAGGGCTGGCACCTTTAGTGTAGGAGCAATCCTTGGACGTTCGCAATTTCGGAGTTGAGCTCTGGCCAGATTGAGCAGGAGAGGCTGTGTACGTTGGAAGTTTTAGTAGGCTAAACAAGTTCAGAGCCCAAGTGTTTGTGGTTCGTTTGAGAGGTTACCAGTGGGAGATGAGGACCAGCAAGAGCTTTTAGGGCTGGCACCTTTAGTGTAGGAGCAATCCCTGGACGTTCGCAATGTCGGTGTTGAGCTCTGGCCAGATTGAGCAGGAGAGGCTGTGTACGTTGGAAGTTTTAGTAGGCTAAACAAGTTCAGAGCCCAAGTGTTTGTGGTTCGTTTGAGAGGTTACCAGTGGGAGAGGAGGACCAGCAAGAGCTTTCAGGGCCGGCACCTTTAGTGTAGGAGCAATCCCTGGACGTTCACAATTTCGGTGTTGAGCTCTGGCCAGATTGAGCAGGAGAGGCTGTGTACGTTGGACGTTTTAGTAGGCTAAACAAGTTCAGAGCCCAAGTGTTTGTGGTTCGTTTGAGAGGTTACCAGTGGGAGATGAGGACCAGCAAGAGCTTTCAGGGCTGACACCTTTAGTGTAGAGGAGCAATCGCTGGACGTTCGCAATGTCGGTGTTGAGCTCTGGCCAGATTGAGCAGGAGAGGCTGTGTACGTTGGAAGTTTTAGTAGGCTAAACAAGTTCAGAGCCAAGTGTTTGTGGTTCGTTTGAGAGGTTACCAGTGGGAGATGAGGACCAGCAAGAGCTTTCAGGGCTGGCACCTTTAGTGTAGGAGCAATCCCTGGACGTTCGCAATTTCGGTGTTGAATTTTGCCCAGATTGAGCAGGAGAGGCTGTGTACGTTGGAAGTTTTAGTAGGCTAAACAAGTTCAGAGCCCAAGTGTTTGTGGTTCGTTTGAGAGGTTACCAGTGGGAGATGAGGACCAGCAAGAGCTTTCAGGGCCGGCACCTTTAGTGTAGGAGCAATCCTTGGACGTTCGCAATTTCGGTGTTGAGCTCTGGCCAGATTGAGCAGGAGAGGCTGTGTACGTTGGAAGTTTTAGTAGGCTAAACAAGTTCAGAGCCCAAGTGTTTGTGGTTCGTTTGAGAGGTTATCAGTGGGAGATGAGGACCAGCAAGAGCTTTCAGGGCTGGCACCTTTAGTGTAGGAAGCAATCGCTGGACGTTCGCAATTTCGGTGTTGAGCTCTGGCCAGATTGAGCAGGAGAGGCTGTGTACATTGGAAGTTTTAGTAGGCTAAACAAGTTCAGAGCCCAAGTGTTTGTGGTTCGTTTGAGAGGTTACCAGTTGGAGATGAGGACCAGCAAGAGCTTTCAGGGCTGACACCTTTAGTGTAGGAGCAATCGCTGGACGTTCGCAATGTCGGTGTTGAGCTCTGGCCAGATTGAGCAGGAGAGGCTGTGTACGTTGGAAGTTTTAGTAGGCTAAACAAGTTCAGAGCCCAAGTGTTTGTGGTTCGTTTGAGAGGTTACCAGTGGGAGATGAGGACCAGCAAGAGCTTTCAGGGCTGGCACCTTTAGTGTAGGAGCAATCCTTGGACGTTCGCGATTTCGGAGTTGAGCTCTGGCCAGATTGAGCAGGAGAGGCTGTGTACGTTGGAAGTTTTAGTAGGCTAAACAAGTTCAGAGCCCAAGTGTTTGTGGTTCGTTTGAGAGGTTACCAGTGGGAGATGAGGACCAGCAAGAGCTTTCAGGGCTGGCACCTTTAGTGTAGGAGCAATCGCTGGACATTCGCAATGTCGGTGTTGAGCTCTGGCCAGATTGAGCAGGAGAGGCTGTGTACGTTGGAAGTTTTAGTAGGCTAAACAAGTTCAGAGCCCAAGTGTTTGTGGTTCGTTTGAGAGGTTACCAGTGGGAGAGGAGGACCAGCAAGAGCTTTCAGGGCCGGCACCTTTAGTGTAGGAGCAATCGCTGGACGTTCGCAATTTCGGTGTTGAGCTCTGGCCAGATTGAGCAGGAGAGGCTGTGTACGTTGGACGTTTTAGTAGGCTAAACAAGTTCAGAGCCCAAGTGTTTGTGGTTCGTTTGAGAGGTTACCAGTGGGAGATGAGGACCAGCAAGAGCTTTCAGGGCTGACACCTTTAGTGTAGGAGCAATCGCTGGACGTTCGCAATGTCGGTGTTGAGCTCTGGCCAGATTGAGCAGGAGAGGCTGTGTACGTTGGAAGTTTTAGTAGGCTAAACAAGTTCAGAGCCCAAGTGTTTGTGGTTCGTTTGAGAGGTTACCAGTGGGAGATGAGGACCAGCAAGAGCTTTCAGGGCTGGCACCTTTAGTGTAGGAGCAATCGCTGGACGTTCACAATGTCGGTGTTGAATTTTGGCCAGATTGAGCAGGAGAGGCTGTGTACGTTGGAAGTTTTAGTAGGCTAAACAAGTTCAGAGCCCAAGTGTTTGTGGTTCGTTTGAGAGGTTACCAGTGGGAGATGAGGACCAGCAAGAGCTTTCAGGGCTGGCACCTTTAGTGTAGGAGCAATCGCTGGACATTCGCAATGTCGGTGTTGAGCTCTGGCCAGATTGAGCAGGAGAGGCTGTGTACGTTGGAAGTTTTAGTAGGCTAAACAAGTTCAGAGCCCAAGTGTTTGTGGTTCGTTTGAGAGGTTACCAGTGGGAGAGGAGGACCAGCAAGAGCTTTCAGGGCCGGCCACCTTTAGTGTAGGAGCAATCGCTGGACGTTCGCAATTTCGGTGTTGAGCTCTGGCCAGATTGAGCAGGAGAGGCTGTGTACGTTGGACGTTTTAGTAGGCTAAACAAGTTCAGAGCCCAAGTGTTTGTGGTTCGTTTGAGAGGTTACCAGTGGGAGATGAGGACCAGCAAGAGCTTTCAGGGCTGACACCTTTAGTGTAGGAGCAATCGCTGGACGTTCGCAATGTCGGTGTTGAGCTCTGGCCAGATTGAGCAGGAGAGGCTGTGTACGTTGGAAGTTTTAGTAGGCTAAACAAGTTCAGAGCCCAAGTGTTTGTGGTTCGTTTGAGAGGTTACCAGTGGGAGATGAGGACCAGCAAGAGCTTTCAGGGCTGGCACCTTTAGTGTAGGAGCAATCGCTGGACGTTCAAAATGTCGGTGTTGAATTTTGGCCAGATTGAGCAGGAGAGGCTGTGTACGTTGGAAGTTTTAGTAGGCTAAACAAGTTCAGAGCCCAAGTGTTTGTGGTTCGTTTGAGAGGTTACCAGTGGGAGATGAGGACCAGCAAGAGCTTTCAGGGCTGGCACCTTTAGTGTAGGAGCAATCCCTGGACGTTCGCAATTTCGGAGTTGAGCTCTGGCCAGATTGAGCAGGAGAGGCTGTGTACGTTGGAAGTTTTAGTAGGCTAAACAAGTTCAGAGCCCAAGTGTTTGTGGTTCGTTTGAGAGGTTACCAGTGGGAGATGAGGACCAGCAAGAGCTTTCAGGGCTGGCACCTTTAGTGTAGGAGCAATCCCTGGACATTCGCAATTTCGGTGTTGAGCTCTGGCCAGATTGAGCAGGAGAGGCTGTGTACGTTGGAAGTTTTAGTAGGCTAAACAAGTTCAGAGCCCAAGTGTTTGTGGTTCGTTTCAGAGGTTACCAAGTGGGAGATGAGGACCAGCAAGAGCTTTTCTAGGGCTGGCACCTTTAGTGTAGGAGCAATCCCTGGACATTCGCAATTTCGGTGTTGAGCTCTGGCCAGATTGAGCAGGAGAGGCTGTGTACGTTGGAAGTTTTAGTAGGCTAAACAAGTTCAGAGCCCAAGTGTTTGTGGTTCGTTTGAGAGGTTACCAGTGGGAGATGAGGACCAGCAAGAGCTTTCAGGGCTGGCACCTTCAGTGTAGGAGCAATCGCTGGACGTTCACAATTTCGGTGTTGAATTTTGGCCAGATTGAGCAGGAGAGGCTGTGTACGTTGGAAGTTTTAGTAGGCTAAACAAGTTCAGAGCCCAAGTGTTTGTGGTTCGTTTGAGAGGTTACCAGTGGGAGATGAGGACCAGCAAGAGCTTTCAGGGCTGGCACCTTTAGTGTAGGAGCAATCCTGGACGTTCACAATTTCGGTGTTGAATTTTGGCCAGATTGAGCAGGAGAGGCTGTGTACGTTGGAAGTTTTAGTAGGCTAAACAAGTTCAGAGCCCAAGTGTTTGTGGTTCGTTTGAGAGGTTACCAGTGGGAGATGAGGACCAGCAAGAGCTTTCAGGGCTGGCACCTTTAGTGTAGGAGCAATCGCTGGACGTTCGCAATTTCGGTGTTGAGCTCTGGCCAGATTGAGCAGGAGAGGCTGTGTACGTTGGAAGTTTTAGTAGGCTAAACAAGTTCAGAGCCCAAGTGTTTGTGGTTCGTTTGAGAGGTTACCAGTGGGAGATGAGGACCAGCAAGAGCTTTCAGGGCTGGCACCTTTAGTGTAGGAGCAATCCTTGGACGTTCACAATTTCGGTGTTGAGCTCTGGCCAGATTGAGCAGGAGAGGCTGTGTACGTTGGAAGTTTTAGTAGGCTAAACAAGTTCAGAGCCCAAGTGTTTGTGGTTCGTTTGAGAGGTTACCAGTGGGAGATGAGGACCAGCAAGAGCTTTCAGGGCTGGCACCTTTAGTGTAGGAGCAATCCCTGGACGTTCGCAATTTCGGTGTTGAATTTTGGCCAGATTGAGCAGGAGAGGCTGTGTACGTTGGAAGTTTTAGTAGGCTAAACAAGTTCAGAGCCCAAGTGTTTGTGGTTCATTTGAGAGGTTACCAGTGGGAGATGAGGACCAGCAAGAGCTTTCAGGGCTGGCACCTTTAGTGTAGGAGCAATCCCTGGACTTTCACAATTTCAGTGTTGAGCTCTGGCCAGATTGAGCAGGAGAGGCTGTGTACGTTGGAAGTTTTAGTAGGCTAAACAAGTTCAGAGCCCAAGTGTTTTTGGTTCGTTTGAGAGGTTACCAGTGGGAGATGAGGACCAGCAAGAGCTTTCAGGGCTGGCACCTTTAGTGTAGGAGCAATCGCTGGACGTTCGCAATGTCGGTGTTGAGCTCTGGCCAGATTGAGCAGGAGAGGGCTGTGTACGTTGGAAGTTTTAGTAGGCTAAACAAGTTCAGAGCCCAAGTGTTTGTGGTTCGTTTGAGAGGTTACCAGTGGGAGATGAGGACCAGCAAGAGCTTTCAGGGCTGGCACCTTTAGTGTAGGAGCAATCCTTGGACGTTCGCAATGTCGGTGTTGAGCTCTGGCCAGATTGAGCAGGAGAGGCTGTGTACGTTGGAAGTTTTAGTAGGCTAAACAAGTTCAGAGCCCAAGTGTTTGTGGTTCGTTTGAGAGGTTACCAGTGGGAGATGAGGACCAGCAAGAGCTTTCAGGGCTGGCACCTTTAGTGTAGGAGCAATCCCTGGACGTTCGCAATGTTGGTGTTGAGCTCTGGCCAGATTGAGCAGGAGAGGGCTGTGTACGTTGGAAGTTTTAGTAGGCTAAACAAGTTCAGAGCCCAAGTGTTGTGGTTCGTTTGAGAGGTTACCAGTGGGAGATGAGGACCAGCAAGAGCTTTCAGGGCTGGCACCTTTAGTGTAGGAGCAATCGCTGGACGTTCGCAATTTCGGTGTTGAGCTCTGGCCAGATTGAGCAGGAGAGGCTGTGTACGTTGGAAGTTTTAGTAGGCTAAACAAGTTCAGAGCCCAAGTGTTTGTGGTTCGTTTGAGAGGTTACCAGTGGGAGATGAGGACCAGCAAGAGCTTTCAGGGCTGGCACCTTTAGTGTAGGAGCAATCGCTGGACGTTCGCAATGTCGGTGTTGAGCTCTGGCCAGATTGAGCAGGAGAGGCTGTGTACGTTGGAAGTTTTAGTAGGCTAAACAAGTTCAGAGCCCAAGTGTTTGTGGGTTCGTTTGAGAGGTTACCAGTGGGAGATGAGGACCAGCAAGAGCTTTCAGGGCTGGCACCTTTAGTGTAGGAGCAATCACTGGACGTTCGCATTTCGGTGTTGAGCTCTGGCCAGATTGAGCAGGAGAGGCTGTGTACGTTGGAAGTTTTAGTAGGCTAAACAAGTTCAGAGCCCAAGTGTTTGGGGTTCGTTTGAGAGGTTACCAGTGGGAGATGAGGACCAGCAAGAGGTTTCAGGGCTGGCACCTTTAGTGTAGGAGCAATCGCTGGACGTTCGCAATTTCGGAGTTGAGCTCTGGCCAGATTGAGCAGGAGAGGCTGTGTACGTTGGAAGTTTTAGTAGGCTAAACAAGTTCAGAGCCCAAGTGTTTGTGGTTCGTTTGAGAGGTTACCAGTGGGAGATGAGGACCAGCAAGAGCTTTCAGGGCTGGCACCTTTAGTGTAGGAGCAATCGCTGGACGTTCGCAATGTCGGTGTTGAGCTCTGGCCAGATTGAGCAGGAGAGGCTGTGTACGTTGGAAGTTTTAGTAGGCTAAACAAGTTCAGAGCCCAAGTGTTTGTAGTTCGTTTGAGAGGTTACCAGTGGGAGATGAGGACCAGCAAGAGCTTTCAGGGCTGGCACCTTTAGTGTAGGAGCAATCGCTGGACGTTCGCAATGTCGGTGTTGAGCTCTGGCCAGATTGAGCAGGAGAGGCTGTGTACGTTGGAAGTTTTAGTAGGCTAAACAAGTTCAGAGCCAAGTGTTTGTGGTTCGTTTGAGAGGTTACCAGTGGGAGATGAGGACCAGCAAGAGCTTTCAGGGCTGGCACCTTTAGTGTAGGAGCAATCGCTGGACGTTCGCAATGTCGGTGTTGAGCTCTGGCCAGATTGAGCAGGAGAGGCTGTGTACGTTGGAAGTTTTAGTAGGCTAAACAAGTTCAGAGCCCAAGTGTTTGTGGTTCATTTGAGAGGTTACCAGTGGGAGATGAGGACCAGCAAGAGCTTTCAGGGCTGGCACCTTTAGTGTAGGAGCAATCCCTGGACGTTCGCAATGTCGGTGTTGAGCTCTGGCCAGATTGAGCAGGAGAGGCTGTGTACGTTGGAAGTTTTAGTAGGCTAAACAAGTTCAGAGCCCAAGTGTTTGTGGTTCGTTTGAGAGCTTACCAGTGGGAGATGAGGACCAGCAAGAGCTTTCAGGGCTGGCACCTTTAGTGTAGGCGCAATCGCTGGACGTTCGCAATTTCGGTGTGGAGCTCTGGCCAGATTGAGCAGGAGAGGCTGTGTACGTTGGAAGTTTTAGTAGGCGAAACAAGTTCAGAGCCCCAAGTGTTTGTGGTTCGTTTGAGAGGTTACCAGTGGGAGATGAGGACCAGCAAGAGCTTTCAGGGCTGGCACCTTTAGTGTAGGAGCAATCGCTGGACGTTCGCAATTTCGGAGTTGAGCTCTGGCCAGATTGAGCAGGAGAGGCTGTGTACGTTGGAAGTTTTAGTAGGCTAAACAAGTTCAGAGCCCAAGTGTTTGTGGTTCGTTTGAGAGGTTACCAGTGGGAGATGAGGACCAGCAAGAGCTTTCAGGGCTGGCACCTTTAGTGTAGGAGCAATCCTTGGACGTTCGCAATGTCGGTGTTGAGCTCTGGCCAGATTGAGCAGGAGAGGCTGTGTACGTTGGAAGTTTTAGTAGGCTAAACAAGTTCAGAGCCCAAGTGTTTGTGGTTCGTTTGAGAGGTTACCAGTGGGAGATGAGGACCAGCAAGAGCTTTCAGGGCTGGCACCTTTAGTGTAGGAGCAATCCCTGGACGTTGGCAATGTTGGTGTTGAGCTCTGGCCAGATTGAGCAGGAGAGGCTGTGTACGTTGGAAGTTTTAGTAGGCTAAACAAGTTCAGAGCCCAAGTGTTTGTGGTTCGTTTGAGAGGTTACCAGTGGGAGATGAGGACCAGCAAGAGCTTTCAGGGCTGGCACCTTTAGTGTAGGAGCAATCGCTGGACGTTCGCAATGTTGGTGTTGAGCTCTGGCCAGATTGAGCAGGAGAGGCTGTGTACGTTGGAAGTTTTAGTAGGCTAAACAAGTTCAGAGCCCCAAGTGTTTGTGGTTCGTTTGAGAGGTTACCAGTGGGAGATGAGGACCAGCAAGAGCTTTCAGGGCTGGCACCTTTAGTGTAGGAGCAATCGCTGGACGTTCGCAATGTCGGTGTTGAGCTCTGGCCAGATTGAGCAGGAGAGGCTGTGTACGTTGGAAGTTTTAGTAGGCTAAACAAGTTCAGAGGCCAAGTGTTTGGGGTTCGTTTGAGAGGTTACCAGGTGGGAGATGAGGACCAGCAAGAGCTTTCAGGGCTGGCACCTTTAGTGTAGGAGCAATCGCTGGACGTTCGCAATTTCGGAGTTGAGCTCTGGCCAGATTGAGCAGGAGAGGCTGTGTACGTTGGAAGTTTTAGTAGGCTAAACAAGTTCAGAGCCCAAGTGTTTGTGGTTCGTTTGAGAGGTTACCAGTGGGAGATGAGGACCAGCAAGAGCTTTCAGGGCTGGCACCTTTAGTGTAGGAGCAATCGCTGGACGTTCGCAATTTCGGTGTTGAGCTCTGGCCAGATTGAGCAGGAGAGGCTGTGTACGTTGGGAAGTTTTAGTAGGCTAAACAAGTTCAGAGCCCAAGTGTTTGTGGTTCGTTTGAGAGGTTACCAGTGGGAGATGAGGACCAGCAAGAGCTTTCAGGGCTGGCACCTTTAGTGTAGGAGCAATCGCTGGACGTTCGCAATGTCGGTGTTGAGCTCTGGCCAGATTGAGCAGGAGAGGCTGTGTACGTTGGAAGTTTTAGTAGGCTAAACAAGTTCAGAGCCCAAGTGTTTGTGGTTCGTTTGAGAGGTTACCAGTGGGAGATGAGGACCAGCAAGAGCTTTCAGGGCTGGCACCTTTAGTGTAGGAGCATTCACTGGACGTTCGCAATTTCGGTGTTGAGCTCTGGCCAGATTGAGCAGGAGAGGCTGTGTACGTTGGAAGTTTTAGTAGGCTAAACAAGTTCAGAGCCCAAGTGTTTGGGGTTCGTTTGAGAGGTTACCAGTGGGAGATGAGGACCAGCAAGAGCTTTCAGGGCTGGCACCTTTAGTGTAGGAGCAATCGCTGGACGTTCGCAATTTCGGAGTTGAGCTCTGGCCAGATTGAGCAGGAGAGGCTGTGTACGTTGGAAGTTTTAGTAGGCTAAACAAGTTCAGAGCCCAAGTGTTTGTGGTTCGTTTGAGAGGTTACCAGTGGGAGATGAGGGACCAGCAAGAGCTTTCAGGGCTGGCACCTTTAGTGTAGGAGCAATCGCTGGACGTTCGCAATGTCGGTGTTGAGCTCTGGCCAGATTGAGCAGGAGAGGCTGTGTACGTTGGAAGTTTTAGTAGGCGAAACAAGTTCAGAGCCCAAGTGTTTGTAGTTCGTTTGAGAGGTTACCAGTGGGAGATGAGGACCAGCAAGAGCTTTCAGGGCTGGCACCTTTAGTGTAGGAGCAATCGCTGGACGTTCGCAATGTCGGTGTTGAGCTCTGGCCAGATTGAGCAGGAGAGGCTGTGTACGTTGGAAGTTTTAGTAGGCTAAACAAGTTCAGAGCCCAAGTGTTTGTGGTTCGTTTGAGAGGTTACCAGTGGGAGATGAGGACCAGCAAGAGCTTTCAGGGCTGGCACCTTTAGTGTAGGAGCAATCGCTGGACGTTCGCAATGTCGGTGTTGAGCTCTGGCCAGATTGAGCAGGAGAGGCTGTGTACGTTGGAAGTTTTAGTAGGCTAAACAAGTCAGAGCCCAAGTGTTTGTGGTTCATTTGAGAGGTTACCAGTGGGAGATGAGGACCAGCAAGAGCTTTCAGGGCTGGCACCTTTAGTGTAGGAGCAATCCCTGGACGTTCGCAATTTCGGAGTTGAGCTCTGGCCAGATTGAGCAGGAGAGGCTGTGTACGTTGGAAGTTTTAGTAGGCTAAACAAGTTCAGAGCCCAAGTGTTTGTGGTTCGTTTGAGAGGTTACCAGTGGGAGATGAGGACCAGCAAGAGCTTTCAGGGCTGGCACCTTTAGTGTAGGCGCAATCGCTGGACGTTCGCAATTTCGGTGTGGAGCTCTGGCCAGATTGAGCAGGAGAGGCTGTGTACGTTGGAAGTTTTAGTAGGCGAAACAAGTTCAGAGCCCAAGTGTTTGTGGTTCGTTTGAGAGGTTACCAGTGGGAGATGAGGACCAGCAAGAGCTTTCAGGGCTGGCACCTTTAGTGTAGGAGCAATCGCTGGACGTTCGCAATGTCGGTGTTGAGCTCTGGCCAGATTGAGCAGGAGAGGCTGTGTACGTTGGAAGTTTTAGTAGGCTAAACAAGTTCAGAGCACAAGTGTTTGGGGTTCGTTTGAGAGGTTACCAGTGGGAGATGAGGACCAGCAAGAGCTTTCAGGGCTGGCACCTTTAGTGTAGGAGCAATCGCTGGACGTTCGCAATTTCGGAGTTGAGCTCTGGCCAGATTGAGCAGGAGAGGCTGTGTACGTTGGAAGTTTTAGTAGGCTAAACAAGTTCAGAGCCCAAGTGTTTGTGGTTCGTTTGAGAGGTTACCAGTGGGAGATGAGGACCAGCAAGAGCTTTCAGGGCTGGCACCTTTAGTGTAGGAGCAATCGCTGGACGTTCGCAATTTCGGTGTTGAGCTCTGGCCAGATTGAGCAGGAGAGGCTGTGTACGTTGGAAGTTTTAGTAGGCTAAACAAGTTCAGAGCCCAAGTGTTTGTGGTTCGTTTGAGAGGTTACCAGTGGGAGATGAGGACCAGCAAGAGCTTTCAGGGCTGGCACCTTTAGTGTAGGAGCAATCGCTGGACGTTCGCAATGTCGGTGTTGAGCTCTGGCCAGATTGAGCAGGAGAGGCTGTGTACGTTGGAAGTTTTAGTAGGCTAAACAAGTTCAGAGCCCAAGTGTTTGTGGTTCGTTTGAGAGGTTACCAGTGGGAGATGAGGACCAGCAAGAGCTTTCAGGGCTGGCACCTTTAGTGTAGGAGCAATCACTGGACGTTCGCAATTTCGGTGTTGAGCTCTGGCCAGATTGAGCAGTGAGAGGCTGTGTACGTTGGAAGTTTTAGTAGGCTAAACAAGTTCAGAGCCCAAGTGTTTGGGGTTCGTTTGAGAGGTTACCAGTGGGAGATGAGGACCAGCAAGAGCTTTCAGGGCTGGCACCCTTTAGTGTAGGAGCAATCGCTGGACGTTCGCAATTTCGGAGTTGAGCTCTGGCCAGATTGAGCAGGAGAGGCTGTGTACGTTGGAAGTTTTAGTAGGCTAAACAAGTTCAGAGCCCAAGTGTTTGTGGTTCGTTTGAGAGGTTACCAGTGGGAAGATGAGGACCAGCAAGAGCTTTCAGGGCTGGCACCTTTAGTGTAGGAGCAATCGCTGGACGTTCGCAATGTCGGTGTTGAGCTCTGGCCAGATTGAGCAGGGAGAGGCTGTGTACGTTGGAAGTTTTAGTAGGCTAAACAAGTTCAGAGCCCAAGTGTTTGTAGTTCGTTTGAGAGGTTACCAGTGGGAGATGAGGACCAGCAAGAGCTTTCAGGGCTGGCACCTTTAGTGTAGGAGCAATCGCTGGACGTTCGCAATGTCGGTGTTGAGCTCTGGCCAGATTGAGCAGGAGAGGCTGTGTACGTTGGAAGTTTTAGTAGGCTAAACAAGTTCAGAGCCCAAGTGTTTGTGGTTCGTTTGAGAGGTTACCAGTGGGAGATGAGGACCAGCAAGAGCTTTCAGGGCTGGCACCTTTAGTGTAGGAGCAATCGCTGGACGTTCGCAATGTCGGTGTTGAGCTCTGGCCAGATTGAGCAGGAGAGGCTGTGTACGTTGGAAGTTTTAGTAGGCTAAACAAGTTCAGAGCCCAAGTGTTTGTGGTTCATTTGAGAGGTTACCAGTGGGAGATGAGGACCAGCAAGAGCTTTCAGGGCTGGCACCTTTAGTGTAGGAGCAATCCCTGGACGTTCGCAATTTCGGTGTTGAGCTCTGGCCAGATTGAGCAGGAGAGGCTGTGTACGTTGGAAGTTTTAGTAGGCTAAACAAGTTCAGAGCCCAAGTGTTTGTGGTTCGTTTGAGAGCTTACCAGTGGGAGATGAGGACCAGCAAGAGCTTTCAGGGCTGGCACCTTTAGTGTAGGCGCAATCGCTGGACGTTCGCAATTTCGGTGTGGAGCTCTGGCCAGATTGAGCAGGAGAGGCTGTGTACGTTGGAAGTTTTAGTAGGCGAAACAAGTTCAGAGCCCAAGTGTTTGTGGTTCGTTTGAGAGGTTACCAGTGGGAGATGAGGACCAGCAAGAGCTTTCAGGGCTGGCACCTTTAGTGTAGGAGCAATCGCTGGACGTTCGCAATTTCGGAGTTGAGCTCTGGCCAGATTGAGCAGGAGAGGCTGTGTACGTTGGAAGTTTTAGTAGGCTAAACAAGTTCAGAGCCCAAGTGTTTGTGGTTCGTTTGAGAGGTTACCAGTGGGAGATGAGGACCAGCAAGAGCTTTCAGGGCTGGCACCTTTAGTGTAGGAGCAATCCTTGGACGTTCGCAATGTCGGTGTTGAGCTCTGGCCAGATTGAGCAGGAGAGGCTGTGTACGTTGGAAGTTTTAGTAGGCTAAACAAGTTCAGAGCCCAAGTGTTTGTGGTTCGTTTGAGAGGTTACCAGTGGGAGATGAGGACCAGCAAGAGCTTTCAGGGCTGGCACCTTTAGTGTAGGAGCAATCCCTGGACGTTCGCAATGTTGGTGTTGAGCTCTGGCCAGATTGAGCAGGAGAGGCTGTGTACGTTGGAAGTTTTAGTAGGCTAAACAAGTTCAGAGCCCAAGTGTTTGTGGTTCGTTTGAGAGGTTACCAGTGGGAGATGAGGACCAGCAAGAGCTTTCAGGGCTGGCACCTTTAGTGTAGGAGCAATCCCTGGACGTTCTCAATTTCGGTGTTGAGCTCTGGCCAGATTGAGCAGGAGAGGCTGTGTACGTTGGAAGTTTTAGTAGGCTAAACAAGTTCAGAGCCCAAGTGTTTGTGGTTCGTTTGAGAGGTTACCAGTGGGAGATGAGGACCAGCAAGAGCTTTCAGGGCTGGCACCTTTAGTGTAGGAGCAATCGCTGGACGTTCGCAATGTCGGTGTTGAGCTCTGGCCAGATTGAGCAGGAGAGGCTGTGTACGTTGGAAGTTTTAGTAGGCTAAACAAGTTCAGAGCACAAGTGTTTGGGGTTCGTTTGAGAGGTTACCAGTGGGAGATGAGGACCAGCAAGAGCTTTCAGGGCTGGCACCTTTAGTGTAGGAGCAATCGCTGGACGTTCGCAATTTCGGAGTTGAGCTCTGGCCAGATTGAGCAGGAGAGGCTGTGTACGTTGGAAGTTTTAGTAGGCTAAACAAGTTCAGAGCCCAAGTGTTTGTGGTTCGTTTGAGAGGTTACCAGTGGGAGATGAGGACCAGCAAGAGCTTTCAGGGCTGGCACCTTTAGTGTAGGAGCAATCCTTGGACGTTCGCAATGTCGGTGTTGAGCTCTGGCCAGATTGAGCAGGAGAGGCTGTGTACGTTGGAAGTTTTAGAAGGCTAAACAAGTTCAGAGCCCAAGTGTTTGTGGTTCGTTTGAGAGGTTACCAGTGGGAGATGAGGACCAGCAAGAGCTTTCAGGGCTGGCACCTTTAGTGTAGGAGCAATCGCTGGACGTTCGCAATGTCGGTGTTGAGCTCTGGCCAGATTGAGCAGGAGAGGCTGTGTACGTTGGAAGTTTTAGTAGGCTAAACAAGTTCAGAGCCCAAGTGTTTGTGGTTCGTTTGAGAGGTTACCAGTGGGAGATGAGGACCAGCAAGAGCTTTCAGGGCTGGCACCTTTAGTGTAGGAGCAATCGATGGACGTTCGCAATGTCGGTGTTGAGCTCTGGCCAGATTGAGCAGGAGAGGCTGTGTACGTTGGAAGTTTTAGTAGGCTAAACAAGTTCAGAGCCCAAGTGTTTGTGGTTCATTTGAGAGGTTACCAGTGGGAGATGAGGACCAGCAAGAGCTTTCAGGGCTGGCACCTTTAGTGTAGGAGCAATCCCTGGACGTTCGCAATTTCGGTGTTGAGCTCTGGCCAGATTGAGCAGGAGAGGCTGTGTACGTTGGAAGTTTTAGTAGGCTAAACAAGTTCAGAGCCCAAGTGTTTGTGGTTCGTTTGAGAGGTTACCAGTGGGAGATGAGGACCAGCAAGAGCTTTCAGGGCTGGCACCTTTAGTGTAGGCGCAATCGCTGGACGTTCGCAATTTCGGTGTGGAGCTCTGGCCAGATTGAGCAGGAGAGGCTGTGTACGTTGGAAGTTTTAGTAGGCTAAACAAGTTCAGAGCCCAAGTGCTTGTGGTTCGTTTGAGAGGTTACCAGTGGGAGATGAGGACCAGCAAGAGCTTTCAGGGCTGGCACCTTTAGTGTAGGAGCAATCGCTGGACGTTCGCAATTTCGGAGTTGAGCTCTGGCCAGATTGAGCAGGAGAGGCTGTGTACGTTGGAAGTTTTAGTAGGCTAAACAAGTTCAGAGGCCAAGTGTTTGTGGTTCGTTTGAGAGGTTACCAGTGGGAGATGAGGACCAGCAAGAGCTTTCAGGGCTGGCACCTTTAGTGTAGGAGCAATCGCTGGACATTCGCAATGTCGGTGTTGAGCTCTGGCCAGATTGAGCAGGAGAGGCTGTGTACGTTGGAAGTTTTAGTAGGCTAAACAAGTTCAGAGCCCAAGTGTTTGTGGTTCGTTTGAGAGGTTACCAGTGGGAGATGAGGACCAGCAAGAGCTTTCAGGGCCGGCACCTTTAGTGTAGGAGCAATCGCTGGACGTTCGCAATTTCGGTGTTGAGCTCTGGCCAGATTGAGCAGGAGAGGCTGTGTACGTTGGACGTTTTAGTAGGCTAAACAAGTTCAGAGCCCAAGTGTTTGTGGTTCGTTTGAGAGGTTACCAGTGGGAGATGAGGACCAGCAAGAGCTTTCAGGGCTGACACCTTTAGTGTAGGAGCAATCGCTGGACGTTCGCAATGTCGGTGTTGAGCTCTGGCCAGATTGAGCAGGAGAGGCTGTGTACGTTGGAAGTTTTAGTAGGCTAAAGAAGTTCAGAGCCCAAGTGTTTGTGGTTCGTTTGAGAGGTTACCAGTGGGAGATGAGGACCAGCAAGAGCTTTCGGGGCTGGCACCTTTAGTGTAGGAGCAATCGCTGGACGTTCGCAATTTCGGTGTGGAGCTCTGGCCAGATTGAGCAGGAGAGGCTGTGTACGTTGGAAGTTTTAGTAGGCTAAACAAGTTCAGAGCCCAAGTGTTTGTGGTTCGTTTGAGAGGTTACCAGTGGGAGACGAGGACCAGCAAGAGCTTTCAGGGCTGGCACCTTTAGTGTAGGAGCAATCCCTGGACGTTCGCAATTTCGGAGTTGAGCTCTGGCCAGATTGAGCAGGAGAGGCTGTGTACGTTGGAAGTTTTAGTAGGCTAAACAAGTTCAGAGCCCAAGTGTTTGTGGTTCGTTTGAGAGGTTACCAGTGGGAGATGAGGACCAGCAAGAGCTTTCAGGGCTGGCACCTTTAGTGTAGGAGCAATCCCTGGACATTCGCAATTTCGATGTTGAGCTCTGGCCAGATTGAGCAGGAGAGGCTGTGTACGTTGGAAGTTTTAGTAGGCTAAACAAGTTCAGAGCCCAAGTGTTTGTGGTTCGTTTGAGAGCTTACCAGTGGGAGATGAGGACCAGCAAGAGCTTTCAGGGCTGGCACCTTTAGTGTAGGAGCAATCCCTGGACATTCGCAATTTCGGTGTTGAGCTCTGGCCAGATTGAGCAGGAGAGGCTGTGTACGTTGGAAGTTTTAGTAGGCTAAACAAGTTCAGAGCCCAAGTGTTTGTGGTTCGTTTGAGAGGTTACCAGTGGGAGATGAGGACCAGCAAGAGCTTTCAGGGCTGGCACCTTTAGTGTAGGAGCAATCGCTGGACGTTCGCAATTTCGGTGTTGAATTTAGGCCAGATTGAGCAGGAGAGGCTGTGTACGTTGGAAGTTTTAGTAGGCTAAACAAGTTCAGAGCCCAAGTGTTTGTGGTTCGTTTGAGAGGTTACCAGTGGGAGATGAGGACCAGCAAGAGCTTTCAGGGCTGGCACCTTTAGTGTAGGAGCAATCCCTGCACGTTCACAATTTCGGTGTTGAATTTTGGCCAGATTGAGCAGGAGAGGCTGTGTACGTTGGAAGTTTTAGTAGGCTAAACAAGTTCAGAGCCCAAGTGTTTGTGGTTCGTTTGAGAGGTTACCAGTGGGAGATGAGGACCAGCAAGAGCTTTCAGGGCTGGCACCTTTAGTGTAGGAGCAATCGCTGGACGTTCGCAATTTCGGTGTTGAGCTCTGGCCAGATTGAGCAGGAGAGGCTGTGTACGTTGGAAGTTTTAGTAGGCTAAACAAGTTCAGAGCCCAAGTGTTTGTGGTTCGTTTGAGAGGTTACCAGTGGGAGATGAGGACCAGCAATAGCTTTCAGGGCTGGCACCTTTAGTGTAGGAGCAATCCTTGGACGTTCACAATTTCGGTGTTGAGCTCTGGCCAGATTGAGCAGGAGAGGCTGTGTACGTTGGAAGTTTTAGTAGGCTAAACAAGTTCAGAGGCCAAGTGTTTGTGGTTCGTTTGAGAGGTTACCAGTGGGAGATGAGGACCAGCAAGAGCTTTCAGGGCTGGCACCTTTAGTGTAGGAGCAATCCTTGGACGTTCGCAATGTCGGTGTTGAGCTCTGGCCAGATTGAGCAGGAGAGGCTGTGTACGTTGGAAGTTTTAGTAGGCTAAACAAGTTCAGAGCCCAAGTGTTTGTGGTTCGTTTGAGAGGTTACCAGTGGGAGATGAGGACCAGCAAGAGCTTTCAGGGCTGGCACCTTTAGTGTAGGAGCAATCGCTGGACGTTCGCAATGTCGGTGTTGAGCTCTGGCCAGATTGAGCAGGAGAGGCTGTGTACGTTGGAAGTTTTAGTAGGCTAAACAAGTTCAGAGCCCAAGTGTTTGTGGTTCGTTTGAGAGGTTACCAGTGGGAGATGAGGACCAGCAAGAGCTTTCAGGGCTGGCACCTTTAGTGTAGGAGCAATCCCTGGACGTTCGCAATGTTGGTGTTGAGCTCTGGCCAGATTGAGCAGGAGAGGCTGTGTACGTTGGAAGTTTTAGTAGGCTAAACAAGTTCAGAGCCCAAGTGTTTGTGGTTCGTTTGAGAGGTTACCAGTGGGAGATGAGGACCAGCAAGAGCTTTCAGGGCTGGCACCTTTAGTGTAGGAGCAATCCCTGGACGTTCGCAATGTCGGTGTTGAGCTCTGGCCAGATTGAGCAGGAGAGGCTGTGTACGTTGGAAGTTTTAGTAGGCTAAACAAGTTCAGAGCCCAAGTGTTTGTGGTTCGTTTGAGAGGTTACCAGTGGGAGATGAGGACCAGCAAGAGCTTTCAGGGCTGGCACCTTTAGTGTAGGAGCAATCACTGGACGTTCGCAATTTCGGTGTTGAGCTCTGGCCAGATTGAGCAGGAGAGGCTGTGTACGTTGGAAGTTTTAGTAGGCTAAACAAGTTCAGAGCCCAAGTGTTTGGGGTTCGTTTGAGAGGTTACCAGTGGGAGATGAGGACCAGCAAGAGCTTTCAGGGCTGGCACCTTTAGTGTAGGAGCAATCGCTGGACGTTCGCAATTTCGGAGTTGAGCTCTGGCCAGATTGAGCAGGAGAGGCTGTGTACGTTGGAAGTTTTAGTAGGCTAAACAAGTTCAGAGCCCAAGTGTTTGTGGTTCGTTTGAGAGGTTACCAGTGGGAGATGAGGACCAGCAAGAGCTTTCAGGGCTGGCACCTTTAGTGTAGGAGCAATCGCTGGACGTTCGCAATGTCGGTGTTGAGCTCTGGCCAGATTGAGCAGGAGAGGCTGTGTACGTTGGAAGTTTTAGTAGGCTAAACAAGTTCAGAGCCCAAGTGTTTGTGGTTCGTTTGAGAGGTTACCAGTGGGAGATGAGGACCAGCAAGAGCTTTCAGGGCTGGCACCTTTAGTGTAGGAGCAATCGCTGGACGTTCGCAATTTCGGTGTTGAGCTCTGGCCAGATTGAGCAGGAGAGGCTGTGTACGTTGGAAGTTTTAGTAGGCTAAACAAGTTCAGAGCCCAAGTGTTTGTGGTTCGTTTGAGAGGTTACCAGTGGGAGATGAGGACCAGCAAGAGCTTTCAGGGCTGGCACCTTTAGTGTAGGAGCAATCGCTGGACGTTCGCAATGTCGGTGTTGAGCTCTGGCCAGATTGAGCAGGAGAGGCTGTGTACGTTGGAAGTTTTAGTAGGCTAAACAAGTTCAGAGCCCAAGTGTTTGTGGTTCGTTTGAGAGGTTACCAGTGGGAGATGAGGACCAGCAAGAGCTTTCAGGGCTGGCACCTTTAGTGTAGGAGCAATCCCTGGACGTTCACAATTTCGGTATGGAGCTCTGGCCAGATTGAGCAGGAGAGGCTGTGTACGTTGGAAGTTTTAGTAGGCTAAACAAGTTCAGAGCCCAAGTGTTTA
>NW_026777338.1:0-77179 GCF_030936135.1 Gavia stellata
TTGAGCTTCTGGCCAGATTGAGCAGGAGAGGCTGTGTACGTTGGAAGTTTTAGTAGGCTAAACAAGTTCAGAGCCCAAGTGTTTGTGGTTCGTTTGAGAGGTTACCAGTGGGAGATGAGGACCAGCAAGAGCTTTCAGGGCTGGCACCTTTAGTGTAGGAGCAATCGCTGGACGTTCGCAATTTCGGTGTTGAGCTCTGGCCAGATTGAGCAGGAGAGGCTGTGTACGTTGGAAGTTTTAGTAGGCTAAACAAGTTCAGAGCCCAAGTGTTTGTGGTTCGTTTGAGAGGTTACCAGTGGGAGATGAGGACCAGCAAGAGCTTTCAGGGCTGGCACCTTTAGTGTAGGAGCAATCGCTGGACGTTCGCAATTTCGGTGTTGAGCTCTGGCCAGATTGAGCAGGAGAGGCTGTGTACGTTGGAGGTTTTCGTAGGCTAAACAAGTTCAGAGCCCAAGTGTTTGTGGTTCGTTTGAGAGGTTACCAGTGGGAGATGAGGACCAGCAAGAGCTTTGAGGGCTGGCACCTTTAGTGTAGGAGCAATCGCTGGACGTTCGCAATTTCGGTGTTGAATTTTGGCCAGATTGAGCAGGAGAGGCTGTGTACGTTGGAAGTTTTCGTAGCCTAAACAAGTTCAGAGCCCAAGTGTTTGTGGTTCGTTTGAGAGGTTACCAGTGGGAGATGAGGACCAGCAAGAGCTTTCAGGGCTGGCACCTTTAGTGTAGGAGCAATCGCTGGACGTTCGCATTTTCGGTGTTGAGCTCTGGCCAGATTGAGCACGAGAGGCTGTGTACGTTGGAAGTTTTCGTAGGCTAAACAAGTTCAGAGCCCAAGCGTTTGTGGTTCGTTTGAGAGGTTACCAGTGGGAGATGAGGACCAGCAAGAGCTTTCAGGGCTGGCACCTTTAGTGTAGGAGCAATCGCTGGACGTTCGCAATTTCGGTGTTGAGCTCTGGCCAGATTGAGCAGGAGAGGCTGTGTATGTTGGAAGTTTTAGTAGCCTAAACAAGTTCAGAGCCCAAGTGTTTGTGGTTCGTTTGAGAGGTTACCAGTGGGAGATGAGGACCAGCAAGAGCTTTCAGGGCTGGCACCTTTAGTGTAGGAGCAATCGCCGGACGTTTGCAATTTCGGTGTTGAGCTCTGGCCAGATTGAGCAGGAGAGGCTGTGTACGTTGGAAGTTTTAGTAGGCTAAACAAGTTCAGAGCCCAAGTGTTTGTGGTTCGTTTGAGAGGTTACCAGTGGGAGATGAGGACCAGCAAGAGCTTTCAGGGCTGGCACCTTTAGTGTAGGAGCAATCGCTGGACGTTCGCAATTTCGGTGTTGAGCTCTGGCCAGATTGAGCAGGAGAGGCTGTGTACGTTGGAAGTTTTAGTAGGCTAAACAAGTTCAGAGCCCAAGTGTTTGTGGTTCGTTTGAGAGGTTACCAGTGGGAGATGAGGACCAGCAAGAGCTTTCAGGGCTGGCACCTTTAGTGTAGGAGCAATCTCTGGGCGTTCGCATTTTCGGTGTTGAGCTCTGGCCAGATTGAGCAGGAGAGGCTGTGTACGTTGGAAGTTTTCGTAGGCTAAACAAGTTCAGAGCCCAAGTGTTTGTGGTTCGTTTGAGAGGTTACCAGTGGGAGATGAGGACCAGCAAGAGCTTTCAGGGCTGGCACCTTTAGTGTAGGAGCAATCGCCGGATGTTCGCAATTTCGGTGTTGAATTTTGGCCAGATTGAGCAGGAGAGGCTGTGTACGTTGGAAGTTTTAGTAGGCTAAACAAGTTCAGAGCCCAAGTGTTTGTGGTTCGTTTGAGAGGTTACCAGTGGGAGATGAGGACCAGCAAGAGCTTTCAGGGCTGGCACCTTTAGTGTAGGAGCAATCCCTGGACGTTCGCATTTTCGGTGTTGAGCTCTGGCCAGATTGAGTAGGAGAGGCTGTGTACGTTGGAAGTTTTCGTAGGCTAAACAAGTTCAGAGCCCAAGTGTTTGTGGTTCGTTTGAGAGGTTACCAGTGGGAGATGAGGACCAGCAAGAGCTTTCAGGGCTGGCACCTTTAGTGTAGGAGCAATCGCCGGACGTTCGCATTTTCGGTGTTGAGCTCTGGCCAGATTGAGCAGGAGAGGCTGTGTACGTTGGAAGTTTTCGTAGGCTAAACAAGTTCAGAGCCCAAGTGTTTGTGGTTCGTTTGAGAGGTTACCAGTGGGAGATGAGGACCAGCAAGAGCTTTCAGGGCTGGCACCTTTAGTGTAGGAGCAATCTCTGGACGTTCGCAATTTCGGTGTTGAGCTCTGGCCAGATTGAGCAGGAGAGGCTGTGTACGTTGGAAGTTTTAGTAGGCTAAACAAGTTCAGAGCCCAAGTGTTTGCGGTTCGTTTGAGAGGTTACCAGTGGGAGATGAGGCCCAGCAAGAGCTTTCAGGGCTGGCACCTTTAGTGTAGGAGCAATCGCTGGACGTTCGAAATTTCGGTGTTGAGCTCTGGCCAGATTGAGCAGGAGAGGCTGTGTACGTTGGAAGTTTTAGTAGGCTAAACAAGTTCAGAGCCCAAGTGTTTGTGGTTCGTTTGAGAGGTTACCAGTGGGAGATGAGGACCAGCAAGAGCTTTCAGGGCTGGCACCTTTAGTGTAGGAGCAATCGTCGGACTTTCGCAATTTCGGTGTTGAGCTCTGGCCAGATTGAGCAGGAGAGGCTGTGTACGTTGGAAGTTTTAGTAGGCTAAACAAGTTCAGAGCCCAAGTGTTTGTGGTTCGTTTGAGAGGTTACCAGTGGGAGATGAGGACCAGCAAGAGCTTTCAGGGCTGGCACCTTTAGTGTAGGAGCAATCTCTGGACGTTCGCATTTTCGGTGTTGAGCTCTGGCCAGATTGAGCAGGAGAGGCTGTGTACGTTGGAAGTTTTAGTAGCCTAAACAAGTTCAGAGCCCAAGTGTTTGTGGTTCGTTTGAGAGGTTACCAGTGGGAGATGAGGCCCAGCAAGAGCTTTCAGGGCTGGCACCTTTAGTGTAGGAGCAATCGCTGGACGTTCGCATTTTCGGTGTTGAGCTCTGGCCAGATTGAGCAGGAGAGGCTGTGTACGTTGGAAGTTTTAGTAGGCTGAACAAGTTCAGAGCCCAAGTGTTTGTGGTTCGTTTGAGAGGTTACCAGTGGGAGATGAGGACCAGCAAGAGCTTTCAGAGCTGGCACCTTTAGTGTAGGAGCAATCGCCGGATGTTCGCAATTTCGGTGTTGAATTTTGGCCAGATTGAGCAGGAGAGGCTGTGTACGTTGGAAGTTTTCGTAGGCTAAACAAGTTCAGAGCCCAAGTGTTTGTGGTTCGTTTGAGAGGTTACCAGTGGGAGATGAGGACCAGCAAGAGCTTTCAGGGCTGGCACCTTTAGTGTAGAAGCAATCGCTGGACGTTCGCACTTTCGGTGTTGAGCTCTGGCCAGATTGAGCAGGAGAGGCTGTGTACGTTGGAAGTTTTAGTAGCCTAAACAAGTTCAGAGCCCAAGTGTTTGTGGTTCGTTTGAGAGGTTACCAGTGGGAGATGAGGCCCAGCAAGAGCTTTCAGGGCTGGCACCTTTAGTGTAGGAGCAATCGCTGGACGTTCGCAATTTCGGTGTTGAATTTTGGCCAGATTGAGCAGGAGAGGCTGTGTACGTTGGAAGTTTTCGTAGCCTAAACAAGTTCAGAGCCCAAGTGTTTGTGGTTCGTTTGAGAGGTTACCAGTGGGAGATGAGGATCAGCAAGAGCTTTCAGGGCTGGCACCTTTAGTGTAGGAGCAATCGCTGGACGTTCGCAATTTCGGTGTTGAATTTTGGCCAGATTGAGCAGGAGAGGCTGTGTACGTTGGAAGTTTTCGTAGCCTAAACAAGTTCAGAGCCCAAGTGTTTGTGGTTCGTTTGAGAGGTTACCAGTGGGAGATGAGGACCAGCAAGAGCTTTCAGGGCTGGCACCTTTAGTGTAGGAGCAATCGCTGGACGTTCGCAATTTCGGTGTTGAGCTCTGGCCAGATTGAGCAGGAGAGGCTGTGTACGTTGGAAGTTTTTGTAGGCTAAACAAGTTCAGAGCCCAAGTGTTTGTGGTTCGTTTGAGAGGTTACCAGTGGGAGATGAGGACCAGCAAGAGCTTTCAGGGCTGGCACCTTTAGTGTAGGAGCAATCGCCGGACGTTCGCAATTTCGGTGTTGAGCTCTGGCCAGATTGAGCAGGAGAGGCTGTGTACGTTGGAAGTTTTCGTAGGCTAAACAAGTTCAGAGCCCAAGTGTTTGTGGTTCGTTTGAGAGGTTACCAGTGGGAGATGAGGACCAGCAAGAGCTTTCAGGGCTGGCACCTTTAGTGTAGGAGCAATCGCCGGACGTTCGCAATTTCTGTGTTGAATTTTGGCCAGATTGAGCAGGAGAGGCTGTGTACGTTGGAAGTTTTAGTAGGCTAAACAAGTTCAGAGCCCAAGTGTTTGTGGTTCGTTTGAGAGGTTACCAGTGGGAGATGAGGACCAGCAAGAGCTTTCAGGGCTGGCACCTTTAGTGTAGGAGCAATCGCCGGACGTTCGCAATTCCGGTGTTGAGCTCTGGCCAGATTGAGCAGGAGAGGCTGTGTACGTTGGAAGTTTTCGTAGGCTAAACAAGTTCAGAGCCCAAGTATTTGTGGTTCGTTTGAGAGGTTACCAGTGGGAGATGAGGACCAGCAAGAGCTTTCAGGGCTGGCACCTTTAGTGTAGGAGCAATCCCTGGACGTTCACATTTTCGGTGTTGAGCTCTGGCCAGATTGAGCAGGAGAGGCTGTGTACGTTGGAAGTTTTAATAGCCTAAACAAGTTCAGAGCCCAAGTGTTTGTGGTTCGTTTGAGAGGTTACCAGTGGGAGATGAGGACCAGCAAGAGCTTTCAGGGCTGGCACCTTTAGAGTAGGAACAATCGCCGGACGTTCGCAATTTCGGTGTTGAATTTTGGCCAGATTGAGCAGGAGAGGCTGTGTACGTTGGAAGTTTTAGTAGGCTAAATAAGTTCAGAGCCCAAGTGTTTGTGGTTCGTTTGAGAGGTTACCAGTGGGAGATGAGGACCAGCAAGAGCTTTCAGGGCTGGCACCTTTAGTGTAGGAGCAATCGCTGGACGTTCGCAATTTCGGTGTTGAGCTCTGGCCAGATTGAGCAGGAGAGGCTGTGTACGTTGGAAGTTTTAGTAGGCTAAACAAGTTCAGAGCCCAAGTGTTTGCGGTTCGTTTGAGAGGTTACCAGTGGGAGATGAGGACCAGCAAGAGCTTTCAGGGCTGGCACCTTTAGTGTAGGAGCAATCGCCGGATGTTCGCAATTTCGGTGTTGAATTTTGGCCAGATTGAGCAGGAGAGGCTGTGTACGTTGGAAGTTTTAGTAGGCTAAACAAGTTCAGAGCCCAAGTGTTTGTGGTTCGTTTGAGAGGTTACCAGTGGGAGATGAGGACCAGCAAGAGCTTTCAGGGCTGGCACCTTTAGTGTAGGAGCAATCGCTGGACGTTCGCAATTTCGGTGTTGAGCTCTGGCCAGATTGAGCAGGAGAGGCTGTGTACGTTGGAAGTTTTCGTAGGCTAAACAAGTTCAGAGCCCAAGTGTTTGTGGTTCGTTTGAGAGGTTACCAGTGGGAGATGAGGACCAGCAAGAGCTTTCAGGGCTGGCACCTTTAGTGTAGGAGCAATCGCCGGACGTTCGCATTTTCGGTGTTGAGCTCTGGCCAGATTGAGCACGAGAGGCTGTGTACGTTGGAAGTTTTCGTAGGCTAAACAAGTTCAGAGCCCAAGTGTTTGTGGTTCGTTTGAGAGGTTACCAGTGGGAGATGAGGACCAGCAAGAGCTTTCAGGGCTGGCACCTTTAGTGTAGGAGCAATCTCTGGACGTTCGCAATTTCGGTGTTGAGCTCTGGCCAGATTGAGCAGGAGAGGCTGTGTACGTTGGAAGTTTTAGTAGGCTAAACAAGTTCAGAGCCCAAGTGTTTGTGGTTCGTTTGAGAGGTTACCAGTGGGAGATGAGGACCAGCAAGAGCTTTCAGGGCTGGCACCTTTAGTGTAGGAGCAATCGCTGGACGTTCGAAATTTCGGTGTTGAGCTCTGGCCAGATTGAGCAGGAGAGGCTGTGTACGTTGGAAGTTTTAGTAGCCTAAACAAGTTCAGAGCCCAAGTGTTTGTGGTTCGTTTGAGAGGTTACCAGTGGGAGATGAGGACCAGCAAGAGCTTTCAGGGCTGGCACCTTTAGTGTAGGAGCAATCGTCGGACTTTCGCAATTTCGGTGTTGAGCTCTGGCCAGATTGAGCACGAGAGGCTGTGTACGTTGGAAGTTTTAGTAGCCTAAACAAGTTCAGAGCCCAAGTGTTTGTGGTTCGTTTGAGAGGTTACCAGTGGGAGATGAGGACCAGCAAGAGCTTTCAGGGCTGGCACCTTTAGTGTAGGAGCAATCGCTGGACGTTCGCATTTTCGGTGTTGAGCTCTGGCCAGATTGAGCAGGAGAGGCTGTGTACGTTGGAAGTTTTAGTAGGCTGAACAAGTTCAGAGCCCAAGTGTTTGTGGTTCGTTTGAGAGGTTACCAGTGGGAGATGAGGACCAGCAAGAGCTTTCAGAGCTGGCACCTTTAGTGTAGGAGCAATCGCCGGATGTTCGCAATTTCGGTGTTGAATTTTGGCCAGATTGAGCAGGAGAGGCTGTGTACGTTGGAAGTTTTCGTAGGCTAAACAAGTTCAGAGGCCAAGTGTTTGTGGTTCGTTTGAGAGGTTACCAGTGGGAGATGAGGACCAGCAAGAGCTTTCAGGGCTGGCACCTTTAGTGTAGGAGCAATCGCTGGACATTCGCAATTTCGGTGTTGAGCTCTGGCCAGATTGAGCAGGAGAGGCTGTGTACGTTGGAAGTTTTAGTAGGCTAAACAAGTTCAGAGCCCAAGTGTTTGTGGTTCGTTTGAGAGGTTACCAGTGGGAGATGAGGCCCAGCAAGAGCTTTCAGGGCTGGCACCTTTAGTGTAGGAGCAATCGCTGGACGTTCGCAATTTCGGTGTTGAATTTTGGCCAGATTGAGCAGGAGAGGCTGTGTACGTTGAAAGTTTTCGTAGCCTAAACAAGTCCAGAGCCCAAGTGTTTGTGGTTCGTTTGAGAGGTTACCAGTGGGAGATGAGGACCAGCAAGAGCTTTCAGGGCTGGCACCTTTAGTGTAGGAGCAATCGCCGGACGTTCTCAATTTCGGTGTTGAGCTCTGGCCAGATTGAGCAGGAGAGGCTGTGTACGTTGGAAGTTTTCGTAGCCTAAACAAGTTCAGAGCCCAAGTGTTTGTGGTTCGTTTGAGAGGTTACCAGTGGGAGATGAGGATCAGCAAGAGCTTTCAGGGCTGGCACCTTTAGTGTAGGAGCAATCGCTGGACGTTCGCAATTTCGGTGTTGAATTTTGGCCAGATTGAGCAGGAGAGGCTGTGTACGTTGGAAGTTTTCGTAGGCTAAACAAGTTCAGAGCCCAAGTGTTTGTGGTTCGTTTGAGAGGTTACCAGTGGGAGATGAGGACCAGCAAGAGCTTTCAGGGCTGGCACCTTTAGTGTAGGAGCAATCGCCGGACGTTCTCAATTCCGGTGTTGAGCTCTGGCCAGATTGAGCAGGAGAGGCTGTGTACGTTGGAAGTTTTCGTAGCCTAAACAAGTTCAGAGCCCAAGTGTTTGTGGTTTGTTTGAGAGGTTACCAGTGGGAGATGAGGACCAGCAAGAGCTTTCAGGGCTGGCACCTTTAGTGTAGGAGCAATCGCCGGACGTTCGCAATTTCGGTGTTGAGCTCTGGCCAGATTGAGCAGGAGAGGCTGTGTACGTTGGAAGTTTTCGTAGCCTAAACAAGTTCAGAGCCCAAGTGTTTGTGGTTCGTTTGAGAGGTTACCAGTGGGAGATGAGGACCAGCAAGAGCTTTCAGGGCTGGCACCTTTAGTGTAGGAGCAATCGCCGGACGTTCGCAATTTCGGTGTTGAGCTCTGGCCAGATTGAGCAGGAGAGGCTGTGTACGTTGGAAGTTTTCGTAGGCTAAACAAGTTCAGAGCCCAAGTGTTTGTGGTTCGTTTGAGAGGTTACCAGTGGGAGATGAGGACCAGCAAGAGCTTTCAGGGCTGGCACCTTTAGTGTAGGAGCAATCGCCGGACGTTCGCAATTTCGGTGTTGAATTTTGGCCAGATTGAGCAGGAGAGGCTGTGTACGTTGGAAGTTTTAGTAGGCTAAACAAGTTCAGAGCCCAAGTGTTTGTGGTTCGTTTGAGAGGTTACCAGTGGGAGATGAGGACCAGCAAGAGCTTTCAGGGCTGGCACCTTTAGTGTAGGAGCAATCGCCGGACGTTCGCAATTTCGATGTTGAGCTCTGGCCAGATTGAGCAGGAGAGGCTGTGTACGTTGGAAGTTTTCGTAGGCTAAACAAGTTCAGAGCCCAAGTGTTTGTGGTTCGTTTGAGAGGTTACCAGTGGGAGATGAGGACCAGCAAGAGCTTTCAGGGCTGGCACCTTTAGTGTAGGAGCAATCCCTGGACGTTCACATTTTCGGTGTTGAGCTCTGGCCAGATTGAGCAGGAGAGGCTGTGTACGTTGGAAGTTTTAATAGCCTAAACAAGTTCAGAGCCCAAGTGTTTGTGGTTCGTTTGAGAGGTTACCAGTGGGAGATGAGGACCAGCAAGAGCTTTCAGGGCTGGCACCTTTAGTGTAGGAGCAATCGCCGGACGTTCGCAATTTCGGTGTTGAGCTCTGGCCAGATTGAGCAGGAGAGGCTGTGTACGTTGGAAGTTTTCGTAGGCTAAACAAGTTCAGAGCCCAAGTGTTTGTGGTTCGTTTGAGAGGTTACCAGTGGGAGATGAGGACCAGCAAGAGCTTTCAGGGCTGGCACCTTTAGTGTAGGAGCAATCGCCGGACGTTCGCAATTTCGGTGTTGAATTTTGGCCAGATTGAGCAGGAGAGGCTGTGTACGTTGGAAGTTTTCGTAGGCTAAACAAGTTCAGAGCCCAAGTGTTTGTGGTTCGTTTGAGAGGTTACCAGTGGGAGATGAGGACCAGCAAGAGCTTTCAGGGCTGGCACCTTTAGTGTAGGAGCAATCGCCGGACGTTCGCAATTCCGGTGTTGAGCTCTGGCTAGATTGAGCAGGAGAGGCTGTGTACGTTGGAAGTTTTCGTAGGCTAAACAAGTTCAGAGCCCAAGTGTTTGTGGTTCGTTTGAGAGGTTACCAGTGGGAGATGAGGACCAGCAAGAGCTTTCAGGGCTGGCACCTTTAGTGTAGGAGCAATCCCTGGACGTTCACATTTTCGGTGTTGAGCTCTGGCCAGATTGAGCAGGAGAGGCTGTGTACGTTGGAAGTTTTTGTAGGCTAAACAAGTTCAGAGCCCAAGTGTTTGTGGTTCGTTTGAGAGGTTACCAGTGGGAGATGAGGACCAGCAAGAGCTTTCAGGGCTGGCACCTTTAGAGTAGGAACAATCGCCGGACGTTCGCAATTTCGGTGTTGAATTTTGGCCAGATTGAGCAGGAGAGGCTGTGTACGTTGGAAGTTTTAGTAGGCTAAACAAGTTCAGAGCCCAAGTGTTTGTGGTTCGTTTGAGAGGTTACCAGTGGGAGATGAGGACCAGCAAGAGCTTTCAGGGCTGGCACCTTTAGTGTAGGAGCAATCGCTGGACGTTCGCAATTTCGGTGTTGAGCTCTGGCCAGATTGAGCAGGAGAGGCTGTGTACGTTGGAAGTTTTAGTAGGCTAAACAAGTTCAGAGCCCAAGTGTTTGCGGTTCGTTTGAGAGGTTACCAGTGGGAGATGAGGACCAGCAAGAGCTTTCAGGGCTGGCACCTTTAGTGTAGGAGCAATCTCTGGGCGTTCGCATTTTCGGTGTTGAGCTCTGGCCAGATTGAGCAGGAGAGGCTGTGTACGTTGGAAGTTTTCGTAGGCTAAACAAGTTCAGAGCCCAAGTGTTTGTGGTTCGTTTGAGAGGTTACCAGTGGGAGATGAGGACCAGCAAGAGCTTTCAGGGCTGGCACCTTTAGTGTAGGAGCAATCGCTGGACGTTCGCAATTTCGGTGTTGAGCTCTGGCCAGATTGAGCAGGAGAGGCTGTGTACGTTGGAAGTTTTAATAGGCTAAACAAGTTCAGAGCCCAAGTGTTTGTGGTTCGTTTGAGAGGTTACCAGTGGGAGATGAGGCCCAGCAAGAGCTTTCAGGGCTGGCACCTTTAGTGTAGGAGCAATCGTTGGACGTTCGAAATTTTGGTGTTGAGCTCTGGCCAGATTGAGCAGGAGAGGCTGTGTATGTTGGAAGTTTTCGTAGCCTAAACAAGTTCAGAGCCCAAGTGTTTGTGGTTCGTTTGAGAGGTTACCAGTGGGAGATGAGGACCAGCAAGAGCTTTCAGGGCTGGCACCTTTAGTGTAGGAGCAATCGCCGGACGTTCACAATTTCGGTGTTGAGCTCTGGCCAGATTGAGCAGGAGAGGCTGTGTACGTTGGAAGTTTTAATAGCCTAAACAAGTTCAGAGCCCAAGTGTTTGTGGTTCGTTTGAGAGGTTACCAGTGGGAGATGAGGCCCAGCAAGAGCTTTCAGGGCTGGCACCTTTAGTGTAGGAGCAATCGCCGGACGTTCGCATTTTCGGTGTTGAGCTCTGGCCAGATTGAGCAGGAGAGGCTGTGTACGTTGGAAGTTTTAGTAGGCTAAACAAGTTCAGAGCCCAAGTGTTTGTGGTTCGTTTGAGAGGTTACCAGTGGGAGATGAGGACCAGCAAGAGCTTTCAGGGCTGGCACCTTTAGTGTAGGAGCAATCGCCAAACGTTCGCATTTTCGGTGTTGAGCTCTGGCCAGATTGAGCAGGAGAGGCTGTGTACGTTGGAAGTTTTAGTAGGCTAAACAAGTTCAGAGCCCAAGTGTTTGTGGTTCGTTTGAGAGGTTACCAGTGGGAGATGAGGACCAGCAAGAGCTTTCAGAGCTGGCACCTTTAGTGTAGGAGCAATCGCCGGACGTTCACAATTTCGGTGTTGAGCTCTGGCCAGATTGAGCAGGAGAGGCTGTGTACGTTGGAAGTTTTAGTAGCCTAAACAAGTTCAGAGTCCAAGTGTTTGTGGTTCGTTTGAGAGGTTACCAGTGGGAGATGAGGACCAGCAAGAGCTTTCAGGGCTGGCACCTTTAGTGTAGGAGCAATCTCTGGACGTTCGCATTTTCGGTGTTGAGCTCTGGCCAGATTGAGCAGGAGAGGCTGTGTACGTTGGAAGTTTTAGTAGCCTAAACAAGTTCAGAGCCCAAGTGTTTGTGGTTCGTTTGAGAGGTTACCAGTGGGAGATGAGGACCAGCAAGAGCTTTCAGGGCTGGCACCTTTAGTGTAGGAGCAATCGCCGGACGTTCGCAATTCCGGTGTTGAGCTCTGGCCAGATTGAGCAGGAGAGGCTGTGTACGTTGGAAGTTTTAGTAGCCTAAACAAGTTCAGAGCCCAAGTGTTTGTGGTTCGTTTGAGAGGTTACCAGTGGGAGACGAGGACCAGCAAGAGCTTTCAGGGCTGGCACCTTTAGTGTAGGAGCAATCGCTGGACGTTCGCAATTTCGGTGTTGAGCTCTGGCCAGATTGAGCAGGAGAGGCTGTGTACGTTGGAAGTTTTAGTAGGCTAAACAAGTTCAGAGCCCAAGTGTTTGTGGTTCGTTTGAGAGGTTACCAGTGGGAGATGAGGACCAGCAAGAGCTTTCAGGGCTGGCACCTTTAGTGTAGGAGCAATCGCTGGACGTTCGCAATTTCGGTGTTGAGCTCTGGCCAGATTGAGCAGGAGAGGCTGTGTACGTTGGAAGTTTTCGTAGCCTAAACAAGTTCAGAGCCCAAGTGTTTGTGGTTCGTTTGAGAGGTTACCAGTGGGAGATGAGGATCAGCAAGAGCTTTCAGGGCTGGCACCTTTAGTGTAGGAGCAATCGCTGGACGTTCGCAATTTCGGTGTTGAATTTTGGCCAGATTGAGCAGGAGAGGCTGTGTACGTTGGAAGTTTTAGTAGGCTAAACAAGTTCAGAGCCCAAGTGTTTGTGGTTCGTTTGAGAGGTTACCAGTGGGAGATGAGGCCCAGCAAGAGCTTTCAGGGCTGGCACCTTTAGTGTAGGAGCAATCGCTGGACGTTCGCAATTTCGGTGTTGAGCTCTGGCCAGATTGAGCAGGAGAGGCTGTGTACGTTGGAAGTTTTAGTAGGCTAAACAAGTTCAGAGCCCAAGTGTTTGTGGTTCGTTTGAGAGGTTACCAGTGGGAGATGAGGACCAGCAAGAGCTTTCAGGGCTGGCACCTTTAGTGTAGGAGCAATCGCCAAACGTTCGCAATTTCGGTGTTGAGCTCTGGCCAGATTGAGCAGGAGAGGCTGTGTACGTTGGAAGTTTTCGTAGGCTAAACAAGTTCAGAGCCCAAGTGTTTGTGGTTCGTTTGAGAGGTTACCAGTGGGAGATGAGGACCAGCAAGAGCTTTCAGGGCTGGCACCTTTAGCCTAGGAGCAATCGCCGGACGTTCGCAATTTCGGTGTTGAATTTTGGCCAGATTGAGCAGGAGAGGCTGTGTACGTTGGAAGTTTTAGTAGGCTAAACAAGTTCAGAGCCCAAGTGTTTGTGGTTCGTTTGAGAGGTTACCAGTGGGAGATGAGGACCAGCAAGAGCTTTCAGGGCTGGCACCTTTAGTGTAGGAGCAATCGCCGGACGTTCGCAATTCCGGTGTTGAGCTCTGGCCAGATTGAGCAGGAGAGGCTGTGTACGTTGGAAGTTTTCGTAGGCTAAACAAGTTCAGAGCCCAAGTGTTTGTGGTTCGTTTGAGAGGTTACCAGTGGGAGATGAGGCCCAGCAAGAGCTTTCAGGGCTGGCACCTTTAGTGTAGGAGCAATCCCTGGACGTTCACATTTTCGGTGTTGAGCTCTGGCCAGATTGAGCAGGAGAGGCTGTGTACGTTGGAAGTTTTAATAGCCTAAACAAGTTCAGAGCCCAAGTGTTTGTGGTTCGTTTGAGAGGTTACCAGTGGGAGATGAGGCCCAGCAAGAGCTTTCAGGTCTGGCACCTTTAGAGTAGGAACAATCGCCCGACGTTCGCAATTTCGGTGTTGAATTTTGGCCAGATTGAGCAGGAGAGGCTGTGTACGTTGGAAGTTTTAGTAGCCTAAACAAGTTCAGAGCCCAAGTGTTTGTGGTTCGTTTGAGAGGTTACCAGTGGGAGATGAGGACCAGCAAGAGCTTTCAGGGCTGGCACCTTTAGTGTAGGAGCAATCGCTGGACGTTCGCATTTTCGGTGTTGAGCTCTGGCCAGATTGAGCAGGAGAGGCTGTGTACGTTGGAAGTTTTAGTAGGCTAAACAAGTTCAGAGCCCAAGTGTTTGTGGTTCGTTTGAGAGGTTACCAGTGGGAGATGAGGACCAGCAAGAGCTTTCAGGGCTGGCACCTTTAGTGTAGGAGCAATCTCCGGACGTTCACAATTTCGGTGTTGAGCTCTGGCCAGATTGAGCAGGAGAGGCTGTGTACGTTGGAAGTTTTAGTAGGCTAAACAAGTTCAGAGCCCAAGTGTTTGTGGTTCGTTTGAGAGGTTACCAGTGGGAGATGAGGACCAGCAAGAGCTTTCAGGGCTGGCACCTTTAGTGTAGGAGCAATCTCTGGACGTTCGCATTTTCGGTGTTGAGCTCTGGCCAGATTGAGCAGGAGAGGCTGTGTACGTTGGAAGTTTTAGTAGGCTAAACAAGTTCAGAGCCCAAGTGTTTGTGGTTCGTTTGAGAGGTTACCAGTGGGAGATGAGGACCAGCAAGAGCTTTCAGGGCTGGCACCTTTAGTGTAGGAGCAATCGCCGGACGTTCACAATTTCGGTGTTGAGCTCTGGCCAGATTGAGCAGGAGAGGCTGTGTACGTTGGAAGTTTTCGTAGCCTAAACAAGTTCAGAGCCCAAGTGTTTGTGGTTCGTTTGAGAGGTTACCAGTGGGAGATGAGGACCAGCAAGAGCTTTCAGGGCTGGCACCTTTAGTGTAGGAGCAATCTCTGGACGTTCGCATTTTCGGTGTTGAGCTCTGGCCAGATTGAGCAGGAGAGGCTGTGTACGTTGGAAGTTTTAGTAGGCTAAACAAGTTCAGAGCCCAAGTGTTTGTAGTTCGTTTGAGAGGTTACCAGTGGGAGATGAGGACCAGCAAGAGCTTTCAGGGCTGGCACCTTTAGTGTAGGAGCAATCGCCGGACGTTCGCAATTTCGGTGTTGAGCTCTGGCCAGATTGAGCAGGAGAGGCTGTGTACGTTGGAAGTTTTCGTAGGCTAAACAAGTTCAGAGCCCAAGTGTTTGTGGTTCGTTTGAGAGGTTACCAGTGGGAGACGAGGACCAGCAAGAGCTTTCAGGGCTGGCACCTTTAGTGTAGGAGCAATCGCTGGACGTTCGCAATTTCGGTGTTGAGCTCTGGCCAGATTGAGCAGGAGAGGCTGTGTACGTTGGAAGTTTTAGTAGCCTAAACAAGTTCAGAGCCCAAGTGTTTGTGGTTCGTTTGAGAGGTTACCAGTGGGAGATGAGGACCAGCAAGAGCTTTCAGGGCTGGCACCTTTAGTGTAGGAGCAATCGCTGGACGTTCGCAATTTCGGTGTTGAGCTCTGGCCAGATTGAGCAGGAGAGGCTGTGTACGTTGGAAGTTTTCGTAGGCTAAACAAGTTCAGAGCCCAAGTGTTTGTGGTTCGTTTGAGAGGTTACCAGTGGGAGATGAGGACCAGCAAGAGCTTTCAGGGCTGGCACCTTTAGTGTAGGAGCAATCGCTGGACGTTCGCAATTTCGGTGTTGAGCTCTGGCCAGATTGAGCAGGAGAGGCTGTGTACGTTGGAAGTTTTCGTAGCCTAAACAAGTTCAGAGCCCAAGTGTTTGTGGTTCGTTTGAGAGGTTACCAGTGGGAGATGAGGACCAGCAAGAGCTTTCAGGGCTGGCACCTTTAGTGTAGGAGCAATCGCCGGACGTTCGCAATTTCGGTGTTGAGCTCTGGCCAGATTGAGCAGGAGAGGCTGTGTACGTTGGAAGTTTTCGTAGCCTAAACAAGTTCAGAGCCCAAGTGTTTGTGGTTCGTTTGAGAGGTTACCAGTGGGAGATGAGGATCAGCAAGAGCTTTCAGGGCTGGCACCTTTAGTGTAGGAGCAATCGCTGGACGTTCGCAATTTCGGTGTTGAATTTTGGCCAGATTGAGCAGGAGAGGCTGTGTACGTTGGAAGTTTTCGTAGGCTAAACAAGTTCAGAGCCCAAGTGTTTGTGGTTCGTTTGAGAGGTTACCAGTGGGAGATGAGGACCAGCAAGAGCTTTCAGGGCTGGCACCTTTAGTGTAGGAGCAATCGCTGGACGTTCGCAATTTCGGTGTTGAGCTCTGGCCAGATTGAGCAGGAGAGGCTGTGTACGTTGGAAGTTTTCGTAGGCTAAACAAGTTCAGAGCCCAAGTGTTTGTGGTTCGTTTGAGAGGTTACCAGTGGGAGATGAGGACCAGCAAGAGCTTTCAGGGCTGGCACCTTTAGTGTAGGAGCAATCGCCGGACGTTCACAATTTCGGTGTTGAGCTCTGGCCAGATTGAGCAGGAGAGGCTGTGTACGTTGGAAGTTTTCGTAGGCTAAACAAGTTCAGAGCCCAAGTGTTTGTGGTTCGTTTGAGAGGTTACCAGTGGGAGATGAGGCCCAGCAAGAGCTTTCAGGGCTGGCACCTTTAGTGTAGGAGCAATCTCTGGACGTTCGCATTTTCGGTGTTGAGCTCTGGCCAGATTGAGCAGGAGAGGCTGTGTACGTTGGAAGTTTTCGTAGGCTAAACAAGTTCAGAGCCCAAGTGTTTGTGGTTCGTTTGAGAGGTTACCAGTGGGAGATGAGGCCCAGCAAGAGCTTTCAGGGCTGGCACCTTTAGTGTAGGAGCAATCGCCGGACGTTCGCAATTTCGGTGTTGAGCTCTGGCCAGATTGAGCAGGAGAGGCTGTGTACGTTGGAAGTTTTCGTAGGCTAAACAAGTTCAGAGCCCAAGTGTTTGTGGTTCGTTTGAGAGGTTACCAGTGGGAGATGAGGACCAGCAAGAGCTTTCAGGGCTGGCACCTTTAGTGTAGGAGCAATCGCCGGACGTTCGCAATTTCGGTGTTGAATTTTGGCCAGATTGAGCAGGAGAGGCTGTGTACGTTGGAAGTTTTAGTAGGCTAAACAAGTTCAGAGCCCAAGTGTTTGTGGTTCGTTTGAGAGGTTACCAGTGGGAGATGAGGACCAGCAAGAGCTTTCAGGGCTGGCACCTTTAGTGTAGGAGCAATCGCTGGACGTTCGCAATTTCGGTGTTGAGCTCTGGCCAGATTGAGCAGGAGAGGCTGTGTACGTTGGAAGTTTTCGTAGGCTAAACAAGTTCAGAGCCCAAGTGTTTGTGGTTCGTTTGAGAGGTTACCAGTGGGAGATGAGGACCAGCAAGAGCTTTCAGGGCTGGCACCTTTAGAGTAGGAACAATCGCCGGACGTTCGCAATTTCGGTGTTGAATTTTGGCCAGATTGAGCAGGAGAGGCTGTGTACGTTGGAAGTTTTAGTAGCCTAAACAAGTTCAGAGCCCAAGTGTTTGTGGTTCGTTTGAGAGGTTACCAGTGGGAGATGAGGACCAGCAAGAGCTTTCAGGGCTGGCACCTTTAGTGTAGGAGCAATCGCTGGACGTTCGCAATTTCGGTGTTGAGCTCTGGCCAGATTGAGCAGGAGACGCTGTGTACGTTGGAAGTTTTAGTAGGCTAAACAAGTTCAGAGCCCAAGTGTTTGCGGTTCGTTTGAGAGGTTACCAGTGGGAGATGAGGCCCAGCAAGAGCTTTCAGGGCTGGCACCTTTAGTGTAGGAGCAATCCCTGGACGTTCGAAATTTCGGTGTTGAGCTCTGGCCAGATTGAGCAGGAGAGGCTGTGTATGTTGGAAGTTTTAGTAGCCTAAACAAGTTCAGAGCCCAAGTGTTTGTGGTTCGTTTGAGAGGTTACCAGTGGGAGATGAGGACCAGCAAGAGCTTTCAGGGCTGGCACCTTTAGTGTAGGAGCAATCGCCGGACGTTCACAATTTCGGTGTTGAGCTCTGGCCAGATTGAGCAGGAGAGGCTGTGTACGTTGGAAGTTTTCGTAGGCTAAACAAGTTCAGAGCCCAAGTGTTTGTGGTTCGTTTGAGAGGTTACCAGTGGGAGATGAGGACCAGCAAGAGCTTTCAGGGCTGGCACCTTTAGTGTAGGAGCAATCGCTGGACGTTCGCAATTTCGGTGTTGAATTTTGGCCAGATTGAGCAGGAGAGGCTGTGTACGTTGAAAGTTTTAGTAGGCTAAACAAGTTCAGAGCCCAAGTGTTTGTGGTTCGTTTGAGAGGTTACCAGTGGGAGATGAGGACCAGCAAGAGCTTTCAGGGCTGGCACCTTTAGTGTAGGAGCAATCGCCGGACGTTCGCAATTTCGGTGTTGAGCTCTGGCCAGATTGAGCAGGAGAGGCTGTGTACGTTGGAAGTTTTAGTAGCCTAAACAAGTTCAGAGCCCAAGTGTTTTTGGCTCGTTTGAGAGGTTACCAGTGGGAGACGAGGACCAGCAAGAGCTTTCAGGGCTGGCACCTTTAGTGTAGGAGCAATCGCTGGACGTTCGCAATTTCGGTGTTGAGCTCTGGCCAGATTGAGCAGGAGAGGCTGTGTACGTTGGAAGTTTTCGTAGGCTAAACAAGTTCAGAGCCCAAGTGTTTGTGGTTCGTTTGAGAGGTTACCAGTGGGAGATGAGGACCAGCAAGAGCTTTCAGGGCTGGCACCTTTAGTGTAGGAGCAATCGCTGGACGTTCGCAATTTCGGTGTTGAGCTCTGGCCAGATTGAGCAGGAGAGGCTGTGTACGTTGGAAGTTTTCGTAGGCTAAACAAGTTCAGAGCCCAAGTGTTTGTGGTTCGTTTGAGAGGTTACCAGTGGGAGATGAGGACCAGCAAGAGCTTTCAGGGCTGGCACCTTTAGTGTAGGAGCAATCGCTGGACGTTCGCAATTTCGGTGTTGAATTTTGGCCAGATTGAGCAGGAGAGGCTGTGTACGTTGGAAGTTTTCGTAGGCTAAACAAGTTCAGAGCCCAAGTGTTTGTGGTTCGTTTGAGAGGTTACCAGTGGGAGATGAGGACCAGCAAGAGCTTTCAGGGCTGGCACCTTTAGTGTAGGAGCAATCGCCGGACGTTCGCAATTTCGGTGTTGAGCTCTGGCCAGATTGAGCAGGAGAGGCTGTGTACGTTGGAAGTTTTCGTAGGCTAAAGAAGTTCAGAGCCCAAGTGTTTGTGGTTCGTTTGAGAGGTTACCAGTGGGAGATGAGGACCAGCAAGAGCTTTCAGGGCTGGCACCTTTAGTGTAGGAGCAATCGCTGGACGTTCACAATTTCGGTGTTGAGCTCTGGCCAGATTGAGCAGGAGAGGCTGTGTACGTTGGAAGTTTTCGTAGGCTAAACAAGTTCAGAGCCCAAGTGTTTGTGGTTCGTTTGAGAGGTTACCAGTGGGAGACGAGGACCAGCAAGAGCTTTCAGGGCTGGCACCTTTAGTGTAGGAGCAATCGCTGGACGTTCGCAATTTCGGTGTTGAGCTCTGGCCAGATTGAGCAGGAGAGGCTGTGTATGTTGGAAGTTTTCGTAGGCTAAACAAGTTCAGAGCCCAAGTGTTTGTGGTTCGTTTGAGAGGTTACCAGTGGGAGATGAGGACCAGCAAGAGCTTTCAGGGCTGGCACCTTTAGTGTAGGAGCAATCGCCGGACGTTCGCAATTTCGGTGTTGAGCTCTGGCCAGATTGAGCAGGAGAGGCTGTGTACGTTGGAAGTTTTCGTAGGCTAAACAAGTTCAGAGCCCAAGTGTTTGTGGTTCGTTTGAGAGGTTACCAGTGGGAGATGAGGACCAGCAAGAGCTTTCAGGGCTGGCACCTTTAGTGTAGGAGCAATCGCCGGACGTTCGCAATTTCGGTGTTGAGCTCTGGCCAGATTGAGCAGGAGAGGCTGTGTACGTTGGAAGTTTTCGTAGCCTAAACAAGTTCAGAGCCCAAGTGTTTGTGGTTCGTTTGAGAGGTTACCAGTGGGAGATGAGGACCAGCAAGAGCTTTCAGGGCTGGCACCTTTAGTGTAGGAGCAATCGCCGGACGTTCTCAATTTCGGTGTTGAGCTCTGGCCAGATTGAGCAGGAGAGGCTGTGTACGTTGGAAGTTTTCGTAGCCTAAACAAGTTCAGAGCCCAAGTGTTTGTGGTTCGTTTGAGAGGTTACCAGTGGGAGATGAGGATCAGCAAGAGCTTTCAGGGCTGGCACCTTTAGTGTAGGAGCAATCGCTGGACGTTCGCAATTTCGGTGTTGAATTTTGGCCAGATTGAGCAGGAGAGGCTGTGTACGTTGGAAGTTTTCGTAGGCTAAACAAGTTCAGAGCCCAAGTGTTTGTGGTTCGTTTGAGAGGTTACCAGTGGGAGATGAGGCCCAGCAAGAGCTTTCAGGGCTGGCACCTTTAGTGTAGGAGCAATCCCTGGACGTTCGCAATTTCGGTGTTGAGCTCTGGCCAGATTGAGCAGGAGAGGCTGTGTACGTTGGAAGTTTTTGTAGGCTAAACAAGTTCAGAGCCCAAGTGTTTGTGGTTCGTTTGAGAGGTTACCAGTGGGAGATGAGGACCAGCAAGAGCTTTCAGGGCTGGCACCTTTAGTGTAGGAGCAATCGCCGGACGTTCGCAATTTCGGTGTTGAGCTCTGGCCAGATTGAGCAGGAGAGGCTGTGTACGTTGGAAGTTTTCGTAGGCTAAACAAGTTCAGAGCCCAAGTGTTTGTGGTTCGTTTGAGAGGTTACCAGTGGGAGATGAGGACCAGCAAGAGCTTTCAGGGCTGGCACCTTTAGTGTAGGAGCAATCGCCGGACGTTCGCAATTTCGGTGTTGAATTTTGGCCAGATTGAGCAGGAGAGGCTGTGTACGTTGGAAGTTTTAGTAGGCTAAACAAGTTCAGAGCCCAAGTGTTTGTGGTTCGTTTGAGAGGTTACCAGTGGGAGATGAGGACCAGCAAGAGCTTTCAGGGCTGGCACCTTTAGTGTAGGAGCAATCGCCGGACGTTCGCAATTCCGGTGTTGAGCTCTGGCCAGATTGAGCAGGAGAGGCTGTGTACGTTGGAAGTTTTCGTAGGCTAAACAAGTTCAGAGCCCAAGTGTTTGTGGTTCGTTTGAGAGGTTACCAGTGGGAGATGAGGACCAGCAAGAGCTTTCAGGGCTGGCACCTTTAGTGTAGGAGCAATCCCTGGACGTTCACATTTTCGGTGTTGAGCTCTGGCCAGATTGAGCAGGAGAGGCTGTGTACGTTGGAAGTTTTCGTAGGCTAAACAAGTTCAGAGCCCAAGTGTTTGTGGTTCGTTTGAGAGGTTACCAGTGGGAGATGAGGACCAGCAAGAGCTTTCAGGGCTGGCACCTTTAGAGTAGGAACAATCGCCGGACGTTCGCAATTTCGGTGTTGAATTTTGGCCAGATTGAGCAGGAGAGGCTGTGTACGTTGGAAGTTTTAGTAGGCTAAATAAGTTCAGAGCCCAAGTGTTTGTGGTTCGTTTGAGAGGTTACCAGTGGGAGATGAGGACCAGCAAGAGCTTTCAGGGCTGGCACCTTTAGTGTAGGAGCAATCGCTGGACGTACGCAATTTCGGTGTTGAGCTCTGGCCAGATTGAGCAGGAGAGGCTGTGTACGTTGGAAGTTTTAGTAGGCTAAACAAGTTCAGAGTCCAAGTGTTTGCGGTTCGTTTGAGAGGTTACCAGTGGGAGATGAGGACCAGCAAGAGCTTTCAGGGCTGGCACCTTTAGTGTAGGAGCAATCTCTGGGCGTTCGCATTTTCGGTGTTGAGCTCTGGCCAGATTGAGCAGGAGAGGCTGTGTACGTTGGAAGTTTTCGTAGGCTAAACAAGTTCAGAGCCCAAGTGTTTGTGGTTCGTTTGAGAGGTTACCAGTGGGAGATGAGGACCAGCAAGAGCTTTCAGGGCTGGCACCTTTAGTGTAGGAGCAATCGCTGGACGTTCGCAATTTCGGTGTTGAGCTCTGGCCAGATTGAGCAGGAGAGGCTGTGTACGTTGGAAGTTTTAATAGGCTAAACAAGTTCAGAGCCCAAGTGTTTGTGGTTCGTTTGAGAGGTTACCAGTGGGAGATGAGGCCCAGCAAGAGCTTTCAGGGCTGGCACCTTTAGTGTAGGAGCAATCGTTGGACGTTCGAAATTTCGGTGTTGAGCTCTGGCCAGATTGAGCAGGAGAGGCTGTGTATGTTGGAAGTTTTCGTAGCCTAAACAAGTTCAGAGCCCAAGTGTTTGTGGTTCGTTTGAGAGGTTACCAGTGGGAGATGAGGACCAGCAAGAGCTTTCAGGGCTGGCACCTTTAGTGTAGGAGCAATCGCCGGACGTTCACAATTTCGGTGTTGAGCTCTGGCCAGATTGAGCAGGAGAGGCTGTGTACGTTGGAAGTTTTAATAGCCTAAACAAGTTCAGAGCCCAAGTGTTTGTGGTTCGTTTGAGAGGTTACCAGTGGGAGATGAGGCCCAGCAAGAGCTTTCAGGGCTGGCACCTTTAGTGTAGGAGCAATCGCCGGACGTTCGCATTTTCGGTGTTGAGCTCTGGCCAGATTGAGCAGGAGAGGCTGTGTACGTTGGAAGTTTTAGTAGGCTAAACAAGTTCAGAGCCCAAGTGTTTGTGGTTCGTTTGAGAGGTTACCAGTGGGAGATGAGGACCAGCAAGAGCTTTCAGGGCTGGCACCTTTAGTGTAGGAGCAATCGCTGGACGTTCGCATTTTCGGTGTTGAGCTCTGGCCAGATTGAGCAGGAGAGGCTGTGTACGTTGGAAGTTTTAGTAGGCTAAACAAGTTCAGAGCCCAAGTGTTTGTGGTTCGTTTGAGAGGTTACCAGTGGGAGATGAGGACCAGCAAGAGCTTTCAGGGCTGGCACCTTTAGTGTAGGAGCAATCGCTGGACGTTCGCATTTTCGGTGTTGAGCTCTGGCCAGATTGAGCAGGAGAGGCTGTGTATGTTGGAAGTTTTAGTAGGCTAAACAAGTTCAGAGCCCAAGTGTTTGTGGTTCGTTTGAGAGGTTACCAGTGGGAGATGAGGACCAGCAAGAGCTTTCAGAGCTGGCACCTTTAGTGTAGGAGCAATCGCCGGACGTTCTCAATTTCGGTGTTGAGCTCTGGCCAGATTGAGCAGGAGAGGCTGTGTACGTTGGAAGTTTTCGTAGCCTAAACAAGTTCAGAGCCCAAGTGTTTGTGGTTCGTTTGAGAGGTTACCAGTGGGAGATGAGGATCAGCAAGAGCTTTCAGGGCTGGCACCTTTAGTGTAGGAGCAATCGCCGGACGTTCGCAATTTCGGTGTTGAGCTCTGGCCAGATTGAGCAGGAGAGGCTGTGTACGTTGGAAGTTTTGGTAGGCTAAACAAGTTCAGAGCCCAAGTGTTTGTGGTTCGTTTGAGAGGTTACCAGTGGGAGATGAGGACCAGCAAGAGCTTTCAGGGCTGGCACCTTTAGTGTAGGAGCAATCGCCGGACGTTCGCAATTTCGGTGTTGAGCTCTGGCCAGATTGAGCAGGAGAGGCTGTGTACGTTGGAAGTTTTCGTAGGCTAAACAAGTTCAGAGCCCAAGTGTTTGTGGTTCGTTTGAGAGGTTACCAGTGGGAGATGAGGACCAGCAAGAGCTTTCAGGGCTGGCACCTTTAGTGTAGGAGCAATCGCTGGACGTTCGCAATTTCGGTGTTGAATTTTGGCCAGATTGAGCAGGAGAGGCTGTGTACGTTGAAAGTTTTAGTAGGCTAAACAAGTTCAGAGCCCAAGTGTTTGTGGTTCGTTTGAGAGGTTACCAGTGGGAGATGAGGACCAGCAAGAGCTTTCAGGGCTGGCACCTTTAGTGTAGGAGCAATCGCCGGACGTTCGCAATTTCGGTGTTGAGCTCTGGCCAGATTGAGCAGGAGAGGCTGTGTACGTTGGAAGTTTTAGTAGCCTAAACAAGTTCAGAGCCCAAGTGTTTGTGGCTCGTTTGAGAGGTTACCAGTGGGAGACGAGGACCAGCAAGAGCTTTCAGGGCTGGCACCTTTAGTGTAGGAGCAATCGCTGGACGTTCGCAATTTCGGTGTTGAGCTCTGGCCAGATTGAGCAGGAGAGGCTGTGTACGTTGGAAGTTTTCGTAGGCTAAACAAGTTCAGAGCCCAAGTGTTTGTGGTTCGTTTGAGAGGTTACCAGTGGGAGATGAGGACCAGCAAGAGCTTTCAGGGCTGGCACCTTTAGTGTAGGAGCAATCGCTGGACGTTCGCAATTTCGGTGTTGAGCTCTGGCCAGATTGAGCAGGAGAGGCTGTGTACGTTGGAAGTTTTCGTAGGCTAAACAAGTTCAGAGCCCAAGTGTTTGTGGTTCGTTTGAGAGGTTACCAGTGGGAGATGAGGACCAGCAAGAGCTTTCAGGGCTGGCACCTTTAGTGTAGGAGCAATCGCTGGACGTTCGCAATTTCGGTGTTGAATTTTGGCCAGATTGAGCAGGAGAGGCTGTGTACGTTGGAAGTTTTCGTAGCCTAAACAAGTTCAGAGCCCAAGTGTTTGTGGTTCGTTTGAGAGGTTACCAGTGGGAGATGAGGACCAGCAAGAGCTTTCAGGGCTGGCACCTTTAGTGTAGGAGCAATCGCCGGACGTTCGCAATTTCGGTGTTGAGCTCTGGCCAGATTGAGCAGGAGAGGCTGTGTACGTTGGAAGTTTTCGTAGGCTAAAGAAGTTCAGAGCCCAAGTGTTTGTGGTTCGTTTGAGAGGTTACCAGTGGGAGATGAGGACCAGCAAGAGCTTTCAGGGCTGGCACCTTTAGTGTAGGAGCAATCGCTGGACGTTCACAATTTCGGTGTTGAGCTCTGGCCAGATTGAGCAGGAGAGGCTGTGTACGTTGGAAGTTTTCGTAGGCTAAACAAGTTCAGAGCCCAAGTGTTTGTGGTTCGTTTGAGAGGTTACCAGTGGGAGACGAGGACCAGCAAGAGCTTTCAGGGCTGGCACCTTTAGTGTAGGAGCAATCGCTGGACGTTCGCAATTTCGGTGTTGAGCTCTGGCCAGATTGAGCAGGAGAGGCTGTGTATGTTGGAAGTTTTCGTAGGCTAAACAAGTTCAGAGCCCAAGTGTTTGTGGTTCGTTTGAGAGGTTACCAGTGGGAGATGAGGACCAGCAAGAGCTTTCAGGGCTGGCACCTTTAGTGTAGGAGCAATCGCCGGACGTTCGCAATTTCGGTGTTGAGCTCTGGCCAGATTGAGCAGGAGAGGCTGTGTACGTTGGAAGTTTTCGTAGGCTAAACAAGTTCAGAGCCCAAGTGTTTGTGGTTCGTTTGAGAGGTTACCAGTGGGAGATGAGGACCAGCAAGAGCTTTCAGGGCTGGCACCTTTAGTGTAGGAGCAATCGCCGGACGTTCGCAATTTCGGTGTTGAGCTCTGGCCAGATTGAGCAGGAGAGGCTGTGTACGTTGGAAGTTTTCGTAGCCTAAACAAGTTCAGAGCCCAAGTGTTTGTGGTTCGTTTGAGAGGTTACCAGTGGGAGATGAGGACCAGCAAGAGCTTTCAGGGCTGGCACCTTTAGTGTAGGAGCAATCGCCGGACGTTCTCAATTTCGGTGTTGAGCTCTGGCCAGATTGAGCAGGAGAGGCTGTGTACGTTGGAAGTTTTCGTAGCCTAAACAAGTTCAGAGCCCAAGTGTTTGTGGTTCGTTTGAGAGGTTACCAGTGGGAGATGAGGATCAGCAAGAGCTTTCAGGGCTGGCACCTTTAGTGTAGGAGCAATCGCTGGACGTTCGCAATTTCGGTGTTGAATTTTGGCCAGATTGAGCAGGAGAGGCTGTGTACGTTGGAAGTTTTCGTAGGCTAAACAAGTTCAGAGCCCAAGTGTTTGTGGTTCGTTTGAGAGGTTACCAGTGGGAGATGAGGCCCAGCAAGAGCTTTCAGGGCTGGCACCTTTAGTGTAGGAGCAATCGCTGGACGTTCGCAATTTCGGTGTTGAGCTCTGGCCAGATTGAGCAGGAGAGGCTGTGTACGTTGGAAGTTTTAGTAGGCTAAACAAGTTCAGAGCCCAAGTGTTTGTGGTTCGTTTGAGAGGTTACCAGTGGGAGATGAGGACCAGCAAGAGCTTTCAGGGCTGGCACCTTTAGTGTAGGAGCAATCGCCGGACGTTCGCAATTTCGGTGTTGAGCTCTGGCCAGATTGAGCAGGAGGGGCTGTGTACGTTGGAAGTTTTCGTAGGCTAAACAAGTTCAGAGCCCAAGTGTTTGTGGTTCGTTTGAGAGGTTACCAGTGGGAGATGAGGACCAGCAAGAGCTTTCAGGGCTGGCACCTTTAGTGTAGGAGCAATCGCCGGACGTTCGCAATTTCGGTGTTGAATTTTGGCCAGATTGAGCAGGAGAGGCTGTGTACGTTGGAAGTTTTAGTAGGCTAAACAAGTTCAGAGCCCAAGTGTTTGTGGTTCGTTTGAGAGGTTACCAGTGGGAGATGAGGACCAGCAAGAGCTTTCAGGGCTGGCACCTTTAGTGTAGGAGCAATCGCCGGACGTTCGCAATTCCGGTGTTGAGCTCTGGCCAGATTGAGCAGGAGAGGCTGTGTACGTTGGAAGTTTTCGTAGGCTAAACAAGTTCAGAGCCCAAGTGTTTGTGGTTCGTTTGAGAGGTTACCAGTGGGAGATGAGGACCAGCAAGAGCTTTCAGGGCTGGCACCTTTAGTGTAGGAGCAATCCCTGGACGTTCACATTTTCGGTGTTGAGCTCTGGCCAGATTGAGCAGGAGAGGCTGTGTACGTTGGAAGTTTTAATAGCCTAAACAAGTTCAGAGCCCAAGTGTTTGTGGTTCGTTTGAGAGGTTACCAGTGGGAGATGAGGACCAGCAAGAGCTTTCAGGGCTGGCACCTTTAGAGTAGGAACAATCGCCGGACGTTCGCAATTTCGGTGTTGAATTTTGGCCAGATTGAGCAGGAGAGGATGTGTACGTTGGAAGTTTTAGTAGGCTAAATAAGTTCAGAGCCCAAGTGTTTGTGGTTCGTTTGAGAGGTTACCAGTGGGAGATGAGGACCAGCAAGAGCTTTCAGGGCTGGCACCTTTAGTGTAGGAGCAATCGCTGGACGTTCGCAATTTCGGTGTTGAGCTCTGGCCAGATTGAGCAGGAGAGGCTGTGTACGTTGGAAGTTTTAGTAGGCTAAACAAGTTCAGAGCCCAAGTGTTTGCGGTTCGTTGAGAGGTTACCAGTGGGAGATGAGGACCAGCAAGAGCTTTCAGGGCTGGCACCTTTAGTGTAGGAGCAATCTCTGGGCGTTCGCATTTTCGGTGTTGAGCTCTGGCCAGATTGAGCAGGAGAGGCTGTGTACGTTGGAAGTTTTCGTAGGCTAAACAAGTTCAGAGCCCAAGTGTTTGTGGTTCGTTTGAGAGGTTACCAGTGGGAGATGAGGACCAGCAAGAGCTTTCAGGGCTGGCACCTTTAGTGTAGGAGCAATCGCTGGACGTTCGCAATTTCGGTGTTGAGCTCTGGCCAGATTGAGCAGGAGAGGCTGTGTACGTTGGAAGTTTTTGTAGGCTAAACAAGTTCAGAGCCCAAGTGTTTGTGGTTCGTTTGAGAGGTTACCAGTGGGAGATGAGGACCAGCAAGAGCTTTCAGGGCTGGCACCTTTAGTGTAGGAGCAATCGTTGGACGTTCGAAATTTCGGTGTTGAGCTCTGGCCAGATTGAGCAGGAGAGGCTGTGTACGTTGGAAGTTTTAATAGCCTAAACAAGTTCAGAGCCCAAGTGTTTGTGGTTCGTTTGAGAGGTTACCAGTGGGAGATGAGGCCCAGCAAGAGCTTTCAGGGCTGGCACCTTTAGTGTAGGAGCAATCGCCGGACGTTCGCATTTTCGGTGTTGAGCTCTGGCCAGATTGAGCAGGAGAGGCTGTGTACGTTGGAAGTTTTAGTAGGCTAAACAAGTTCAGAGCCCAAGTGTTTGTGGTTCGTTTGAGAGGTTACCAGTGGGAGATGAGGACCAGCAAGAGCTTTCAGGGCTGGCACCTTTAGTGTAGGAGCAATCGCTGGACGTTCGCAATTTCGGTGTTGAGCTCTGGCCAGATTGAGCAGGAGAGGCTGTGTACGTTGGAAGTTTTAGTAGGCTAAACAAGTTCAGAGCCCAAGTGTTTGTGGTTAGTTTTGAGAGGTTACCAGTGGGAGATGAGGACCAGCAAGAGCTTTCAGAGCTGGCACCTTTAGTGTAGGAGCAATCGCCGGACGTTCTCAATTTCGGTGTTGAGCTCTGGCCAGATTGAGCAGGAGAGGCTGTGTACGTTGGAAGTTTTCGTAGCCTAAACAAGTTCAGAGCCCAAGTGTTTGTGGTTCGTTTGAGAGGTTACCAGTGGGAGATGAGGATCAGCAAGAGCTTTCAGGGCTGGCACCTTTAGTGTAGGAGCAATCGCTGGACGTTCGCAATTTCGGTGTTGAATTTTGGCCAGATTGAGCAGGAGAGGCTGTGTACGTTGGAAGTTTTCGTAGGCTAAACAAGTTCAGAGCCCAAGTGTTTGTGGTTCGTTTGAGAGGTTACCAGTGGGAGATGAGGACCAGCAAGAGCTTTCAGGGCTGGCACCTTTAGTGTAGGAGCAATCGCTGGACGTTCGCAATTTCGGTGTTGAGCTCTGGCCAGATTGAGCAGGAGAGGCTGTGTACGTTGGAAGTTTTCGTAGGCTAAACAAGTTCAGAGCCCAAGTGTTTGTGGTTCGTTTGAGAGGTTACCAGTGGGAGATGAGGACCAGCAAGAGCTTTCAGGGCTGGCACCTTTAGTGTAGGAGCAATCGCCGGACGTTCGCAATTTCGGTGTTGAGCTCTGGCCAGATTGAGCAGGAGAGGCTGTGTACGTTGGAAGTTTTAGTAGGCTAAACAAGTTCAGAGCCAAGTGTTTGTGGTTCGTTTGAGAGGTTACCAGTGGGAGATGAGGACCAGCAAGAGCTTTCAGGGCTGGCACCTTTAGTGTAGGAGCAATCGCCGGACGTTCGCAATTCCGGTGTTGAGCTCTGGCCAGATTGAGCAGGAGAGGCTGTGTACGTTGGAAGTTTTCGTAGGCTAAACAAGTTCAGAGCCCAAGTGTTTGTGGTTCGTTTGAGAGGTTACCAGTGGGAGATGAGGACCAGCAAGAGCTTTCAGGGCTGGCACCTTTAGTGTAGGAGCAATCCCTGGACGTTCACATTTTCGGTGTTGAGCTCTGGCCAGATTGAGCAGGAGAGGCTGTGTACGTTGGAAGTTTTAATAGCCTAAATAAGTTCAGAGCCAAGTGTTTGTGGTTCGTTTGAGAGGTTACCAGTGGGAGATGAGGACCAGCAAGAGCTTTCAGGGCTGGCACCTTTAGAGTAGGAACAATCGCCGGACGTTCGCAATTTCGGTGTTGAATTTTGGCCAGATTGAGCAGGAGAGGCTGTGTACGTTGGAAGTTTTCGTAGGCTAAACAAGTTCAGAGCCCAAGTGTTTGTGGTTCGTTTGAGAGGTTACCAGTGGGAGATGAGGACCAGCAAGAGCTTTCAGGGCTGGCACCTTTAGTGTAGGAGCAATCCCTGGACGTTCGCAATTTCGGTGTTGAGCTCTGGCCAGATTGAGCAGGAGAGGCTGTGTACGTTGGAAGTTTTAGTAGCCTAAACAAGTTCAGAGCCCAAGTGTTTGCGGTTCGTTTGAGAGGTTACCAGTGGGAGATGAGGACCAGCAAGAGCTTTCAGGGCTGGCACCTTTAGTGTAGGAGCAATCTCTGGGCGTTCGCATTTTCGGTGTTGAGCTCTGGCCAGATTGAGCAGGAGAGGCTGTGTACGTTGGAAGTTTTCGTAGGCTAAACAAGTTCAGAGCCCAAGTGTTTGTGGTTCGTTTGAGAGGTTACCAGTGGGAGATGAGGACCAGCAAGAGCTTTCAGGGCTGGCACCTTTAGTGTAGGAGCAATCGCTGGACGTTCGCAATTTCGGTGTTGAGCTCTGGCCAGATTGAGCAGGAGAGGCTGTGTACGTTGGAAGTTTTAATAGGCTAAACAAGTTCAGAGCCCAAGTGTTTGTGGTTCGTTTGAGAGGTTACCAGTGGGAGATGAGGCCCAGCAAGAGCTTTCAGGGCTGGCACCTTTAGTGTAGGAGCAATCGTTGGACGTTCGAAATTTCGGTGTTGAGCTCTGGCCAGATTGAGCAGGAGAGGCTGTGTATGTTGGAAGTTTTCGTAGGCTAAACAAGTTCAGAGCCCAAGTGTTTGTGGTTCGTTTGAGAGGTTACCAGTGGGAGATGAGGACCAGCAAGAGCTTTCAGGGCTGGCACCTTTAGCGTAGGAGCAATCGCTGGACGTTCGCATTTTCGGTGTTGAGCTCTGGCCAGATTGAGCAGGAGAGGCTGTGTACGTTGGAAGTTTTAGTAGGCTAAACAAGTTCAGAGCCCAAGTGTTTGTGGTTCGTTTGAGAGGTTACCAGTGGGAGATGAGGACCAGCAAGAGCTTTCAGAGCTGGCACCTTTAGTGTAGGAGCAATCTCCGGACGTTCACAATTTCGGTGTTGAGCTCTGGCCAGATTGAGCAGGAGAGGCTGTGTACGTTGGAAGTTTTAGTAGGCTAAACAAGTTCAGAGTCCAAGTGTTTGTGGTTCGTTTGAGAGGTTACCAGTGGGAGATGAGGACCAGCAAGAGCTTTCAGGGCTGGCACCTTTAGTGTAGGAGCAATCTCTGGACGTTCGCATTTTCGGTGTTGAGCTCTGGCCAGATTGAGCAGGAGAGGCTGTGTACGTTGGAAGTTTTAGTAGCCTAAACAAGTTCAGAGCCCAAGTGTTTGTGGTTCGTTTGAGAGGTTACCAGTGGGAGACGAGGACCAGCAAGAGCTTTCAGGGCTGGCACCTTTAGTGTAGGAGCAATCGCTGGACGTTCGCAATTTCGGTGTTGAGCTCTGGCCAGATTGAGCAGGAGAGGCTGTGTATGTTGGAAGTTTTCGTAGGCTAAACAAGTTCAGAGCCCAAGTGTTTGTGGTTCGTTTGAGAGGTTACCAGTGGGAGATGAGGACCAGCAAGAGCTTTCAGGGCTGGCACCTTTAGTGTAGGAGCAATCGCCGGACGTTCGCAATTTCGGTGTTGAGCTCTGGCCAGATTGAGCAGGAGAGGCTGTGTACGTTGGAAGTTTTTGTAGGCTAAACAAGTTCAGAGCCCAAGTGTTTGTGGTTCGTTTGAGAGGTTACCAGTGGAGATGAGGACCAGCAAGAGCTTTCAGGGCTGGCACCTTTAGTGTAGGAGCAATCGCCGGACGTTCGCAATTTCGGTGTTGAGCTCTGGCCAGATTGAGCAGGAGAGGCTGTGTACGTTGGAAGTTTTCGTAGGCTAAACAAGTTCAGAGCCCAAGTGTTTGTGGTTCGTTTGAGAGGTTACCAGTGGGAGATGAGGACCAGCAAGAGCTTTCAGGGCTGGCACCTTTAGTGTAGGAGCAATCGCCGGACGTTCGCAATTTCGGTGTTGAATTTTGGCCAGATTGAGCAGGAGAGGCTGTGTACGTTGGAAGTTTTCGTAGCCTAAACAAGTTCAGAGCCCAAGTGTTTGTGGTTCGTTTGAGAGGTTACCAGTGGGAGATGAGGACCAGCAAGAGCTTTCAGGGCTGGCACCTTTAGTGTAGGAGCAATCGCCGGACGTTCTCAATTTCGGTGTTGAGCTCTGGCCAGATTGAGCAGGAGAGGCTGTGTACGTTGGAAGTTTTCGTAGCCTAAACAAGTTCAGAGCCCAAGTGTTTGTGGTTCGTTTGAGAGGTTACCAGTGGGAGATGAGGATCAGCAAGAGCTTTCAGGGCTGGCACCTTTAGTGTAGGAGCAATCGCTGGACGTTCGCAATTTCGGTGTTGAATTTTGGCCAGATTGAGCAGGAGAGGCTGTGTACGTTGGAAGTTTTCGTAGGCTAAACAAGTTCAGAGCCCAAGTGTTTGTGGTTCGTTTGAGAGGTTACCAGTGGGAGATGAGGCCCAGCAAGAGCTTTCAGGGCTGGCACCTTTAGTGTAGGAGCAATCGCTGGACGTTCGCAATTTCGGTGTTGAGCTCTGGCCAGATTGAGCAGGAGAGGCTGTGTACGTTGGAAGTTTTTGTAGGCTAAACAAGTTCAGAGCCCAAGTGTTTGTGGTTCGTTTGAGAGGTTACCAGTGGGAGATGAGGACCAGCAAGAGCTTTCAGGGCTGGCACCTTTAGTGTAGGAGCAATCGCCGGACGTTCGCAATTTCGGTGTTGAGCTCTGGCCAGATTGAGCAGGAGGGGCTGTGTACGTTGGAAGTTTTCGTAGGCTAAACAAGTTCAGAGCCCAAGTGTTTGTGGTTCGTTTGAGAGGTTACCAGTGGGAGATGAGGACCAGCAAGAGCTTTCAGGGCTGGCACCTTTAGTGTAGGAGCAATCGCCGGACGTTCGCAATTTCGGTGTTGAATTTTGGCCAGATTGAGCAGGAGAGGCTGTGTACGTTGGAAGTTTTAGTAGGCTAAACAAGTTCAGAGCCCAAGTGTTTGTGGTTCGTTTGAGAGGTTACCAGTGGGAGATGAGGACCAGCAAGAGCTTTCAGGGCTGGCACCTTTAGTGTAGGAGCAATCGCCGGACGTTCGCAATTCCGGTGTTGAGCTCTGGCCAGATTGAGCAGGAGAGGCTGTGTACGTTGGAAGTTTTCGTAGGCTAAACAAGTTCAGAGCCCAAGTGTTAGTGGTTCGTTTGAGAGGTTACCAGTGGGAGATGAGGACCAGCAAGAGCTTTCAGGGCTGGCACCTTTAGTGTAGGAGCAATCCCTGGACGTTCACATTTTCGGTGTTGAGCTCTGGCCAGATTGAGCAGGAGAGGCTGTGTACGTTGGAAGTTTTAATAGCCTAAACAAGTTCAGAGCCCAAGTGTTTGTGGTTCGTTTGAGAGGTTACCAGTGGGAGATGAGGACCAGCAAGAGCTTTCAGGGCTGGCACCTTTAGAGTAGGAACAATCGCCGGACGTTCGCAATTTCGGTGTTGAATTTTGGCCAGATTGAGCAGGAGAGGCTGTGTACGTTGGAAGTTTTAGTAGGCTAAACAAGTTCAGAGCCCAAGTGTTTGCGGTTCGTTTGAGAGGTTACCAGTGGGAGATGAGGACCAGCAAGAGCTTTCAGGGCTGGCACCTTTAGTGTAGGAGCAATCTCTGGGCGTTCGCATTTTCGGTGTTGAGCTCTGGCCAGATTGAGCAGGAGAGGCTGTGTACGTTGGAAGTTTTCGTAGGCTAAACAAGTTCAGAGCCCAAGTGTTTGTGGTTCGTTTGAGAGGTTACCAGTGGGAGATGAGGACCAGCAAGAGCTTTCAGGGCTGGCACCTTTAGTGTAGGAGCAATCGCTGGACGTTCGCAATTTCGGTGTTGAGCTCTGGCCAGATTGAGCAGGAGAGGCTGTGTACGTTGGAAGTTTTTGTAGGCTAAACAAGTTCAGAGCCCAAGTGTTTGTGGTTCGTTTGAGAGGTTACCAGTGGGAGATGAGGACCAGCAAGAGCTTTCAGGGCTGGCACCTTTAGTGTAGGAGCAATCGTTGGACGTTCGAAATTTCGGTGTTGAGCTCTGGCCAGATTGAGCAGGAGAGGCTGTGTACGTTGGAAGTTTTAATAGCCTAAACAAGTTCAGAGCCCAAGTGTTTGTGGTTCGTTTGAGAGGTTACCAGTGGGAGATGAGGCCCAGCAAGAGCTTTCAGGGCTGGCACCTTTAGTGTAGGAGCAATCGCCGGACGTTCGCATTTTCGGTGTTGAGCTCTGGCCAGATTGAGCAGGAGAGGCTGTGTACGTTGGAAGTTTTAGTAGGCTAAACAAGTTCAGAGCCCAAGTGTTTGTGGTTCGTTTGAGAGGTTACCAGTGGGAGATGAGGACCAGCAAGAGCTTTCAGGGCTGGCACCTTTAGTGTAGGAGCAATCGCTGGACGTTCGCATTTTCGGTGTTGAGCTCTGGCCAGATTGAGCAGGAGAGGCTGTGTACGTTGGAAGTTTTAGTAGGCTAAACAAGTTCAGAGCCCAAGTGTTTGTGGTTCGTTTGAGAGGTTACCAGTGGGAGATGAGGACCAGCAAGAGCTTTCAGAGCTGGCACCTTTAGTGTAGGAGCAATCGCCGGACGTTCTCAATTTCGGTGTTGAGCTCTGGCCAGATTGAGCAGGAGAGGCTGTGTACGTTGGAAGTTTTCGTAGCCTAAACAAGTTCAGAGCCCAAGTGTTTGTGGTTCGTTTGAGAGGTTACCAGTGGGAGATGAGGATCAGCAAGAGCTTTCAGGGCTGGCACCTTTAGTGTAGGAGCAATCGCTGGACGTTCGCAATTTCGGTGTTGAATTTTGGCCAGATTGAGCAGGAGAGGCTGTGTACGTTGGAAGTTTTCGTAGGCTAAACAAGTTCAGAGCCCAAGTGTTTGTGGTTCGTTTGAGAGGTTACCAGTGGGAGATGAGGACCAGCAAGAGCTTTCAGGGCTGGCACCTTTAGTGTAGGAGCAATCGCTGGACGTTCGCAATTTCGGTGTTGAGCTCTGGCCAGATTGAGCAGGAGAGGCTGTGTACGTTGGAAGTTTTCGTAGGCTAAACAAGTTCAGAGCCCAAGTGTTTGTGGTTCGTTTGAGAGGTTACCAGTGGGAGATGAGGACCAGCAAGAGCTTTCAGGGCTGGCACCTTTAGTGTAGGAGCAATCGCCGGACGTTCGCAATTTCGGTGTTGAGCTCTGGCCAGATTGAGCAGGAGAGGCTGTGTACGTTGGAAGTTTTAGTAGGCTAAACAAGTTCAGAGCCCAAGTGTTTGTGGTTCGTTTGAGAGGTTACCAGTGGGAGATGAGGACCAGCAAGAGCTTTCAGGGCTGGCACCTTTAGTGTAGGAGCAATCGCCGGACGTTCGCAATTCCGGTGTTGAGCTCTGGCCAGATTGAGCAGGAGAGGCTGTGTACGTTGGAAGTTTTCGTAGGCTAAACAAGTTCAGAGCCCAAGTGTTTGTGGTTCGTTTGAGAGGTTACCAGTGGGAGATGAGGACCAGCAAGAGCTTTCAGGGCTGGCACCTTTAGTGTAGGAGCAATCCCTGGACGTTCACATTATCGGTGTTGAGCTCTGGCCAGATTGAGCAGGAGAGGCTGTGTACGTTGGAAGTTTTAATAGCCTAAATAAGTTCAGAGCCCAAGTGTTTGTGGTTCGTTTGAGAGGTTACCAGTGGGAGATGAGGACCAGCAAGAGCTTTCAGGGCTGGCACCTTTAGAGTAGGAACAATCGCCGGACGTTCGCAATTTCGGTGTTGAATTTTGGCCAGATTGAGCAGGAGAGGCTGTGTACGTTGGAAGTTTTCGTAGGCTAAACAAGTTCAGAGCCCAAGTGTTTGTGGTTCGTTTGAGAGGTTACCAGTGGGAGATGAGGACCAGCAAGAGCTTTCAGGGCTGGCACCTTTAGTGTAGGAGCAATCGCTGGACGTTCGCAATTTCGGTGTTGAGCTCTGGCCAGATTGAGCAGGAGAGGCTGTGTACGTTGGAAGTTTTAGTAGCCTAAACAAGTTCAGAGCCCAAGTGTTTGCGGTTCGTTTGAGAGGTTACCAGTGGGAGATGAGGACCAGCAAGAGCTTTCAGGGCTGGCACCTTTAGTGTAGGAGCAATCTCTGGGCGTTCGCATTTTCGGTGTTGAGCTCTGGCCAGATTGAGCAGGAGAGGCTGTGTACGTTGGAAGTTTTCGTAGGCTAAACAAGTTCAGAGCCCAAGTGTTTGTGGTTCGTTTGAGAGGTTACCAGTGGGAGATGAGGACCAGCAAGAGCTTTCAGGGCTGGCACCTTTAGTGTAGGAGCAATCGCTGGACGTTCGCAATTTCGGTGTTGAGCTCTGGCCAGATTGAGCAGGAGAGGCTGTGTACGTTGGAAGTTTTAATAGGCTAAACAAGTTCAGAGCCCAAGTGTTTGTGGTTCGTTTGAGAGGTTACCAGTGGGAGATGAGGCCCAGCAAGAGCTTTCAGGGCTGGCACCTTTAGTGTAGGAGCAATCGTTGGACGTTCGAAATTTCGGTGTTGAGCTCTGGCCAGATTGAGCAGGAGAGGCTGTGTATGTTGGAAGTTTTCGTAGGCTAAACAAGTTCAGAGCCCAAGTGTTTGTGGTTCGTTTGAGAGGTTACCAGTGGGAGATGAGGACCAGCAAGAGCTTTCAGGGCTGGCACCTTTAGTGTAGGAGCAATCGCTGGACGTTCGCATTTTCGGTGTTGAGCTCTGGCCAGATTGAGCAGGAGAGGCTGTGTACGTTGGAAGTTTTAGTAGGCTAAACAAGTTCAGAGCCCAAGTGTTTGTGGTTCGTTTGAGAGGTTACCAGTGGGAGATGAGGACCAGCAAGAGCTTTCAGAGCTGGCACCTTTAGTGTAGGAGCAATCTCCGGACGTTCACAATTTCGGTGTTGAGCTCTGGCCAGATTGAGCAGGAGAGGCTGTGTACGTTGGAAGTTTTAGTAGGCTAAACAAGTTCAGAGTCCAAGTGTTTGTGGTTCGTTTGAGAGGTTACCAGTGGGAGATGAGGACCAGCAAGAGCTTTCAGGGCTGGCACCTTTAGTGTAGGAGCAATCTCTGGACGTTCGCATTTTCGGTGTTGAGCTCTGGCCAGATTGAGCAGGAGAGGCTGTGTACGTTGGAAGTTTTAGTAGCCTAAACAAGTTCAGAGCCCAAGTGTTTGTGGTTCGTTTGAGAGGTTACCAGTGGGAGACGAGGACCAGCAAGAGCTTTCAGGGCTGGCACCTTTAGTGTAGGAGCAATCGCTGGACGTTCGCAATTTCGGTGTTGAGCTCTGGCCAGATTGAGCAGGAGAGGCTGTGTATGTTGGAAGTTTTCGTAGGCTAAACAAGTTCAGAGCCCAAGTGTTTGTGGTTCGTTTGAGAGGTTACCAGTGGGAGATGAGGACCAGCAAGAGCTTTCAGGGCTGGCACCTTTAGTGTAGGAGCAATCGCCGGACGTTCGCAATTCCGGTGTTGAGCTCTGGCCAGATTGAGCAGGAGAGGCTGTGTACGTTGGAAGTTTTCGTAGGCTAAACAAGTTCAGAGCCCAAGTGTTTGTGGTTCGTTTGAGAGGTTACCAGTGGGAGATGAGGACCAGCAAGAGCTTTCAGGGCTGGCACCTTTAGTGTAGGAGCAATCGCCGGACGTTCGCAATTTCGGTGTTGAGCTCTGGCCAGATTGAGCAGGAGAGGCTGTGTACGTTGGAAGTTTTCGTAGGCTAAACAAGTTCAGAGCCCAAGTGTTTGTGGTTCGTTTGAGAGGTTACCAGTGGGAGATGAGGACCAGCAAGAGCTTTCAGGGCTGGCACCTTTAGTGTAGGAGCAATCGCCGGACGTTCGCAATTTCGGTGTTGAATTTTGGCCAGATTGAGCAGGAGAGGCTGTGTACGTTGGAAGTTTTAGTAGGCTAAACAAGTTCAGAGCCCAAGTGTTTGTGGTTCGTTTGAGAGGTTACCAGTGGGAGATGAGGACCAGCAAGAGCTTTCAGGGCTGGCACCTTTAGTGTAGGAGCAATCTCTGGGCGTTCGCATTTTCGGTGTTGAGCTCTGGCCAGATTGAGCAGGAGAGGCTGTGTACGTTGGAAGTTTTCGTAGCCTAAACAAGTTCAGAGCCCAAGTGTTTGTGGTTCGTTTGGGAGGTTACCAGTGGGAGATGAGGACCAGCAAGAGCTTTCAGGGCTGGCACCTTTAGTGTAGGAGCAATCGCTGGACGTTCGCAATTTCGGTGTTGAGCTCTGGCCAGATTGAGCAGGAGAGGCTGTGTACGTTGGAAGTTTTAATAGGCTAAACAAGTTCAGAGCCCAAGTGTTTGTGGTTCGTTTGAGAGGTTACCAGTGGGAGATGAGGCCCAGCAAGAGCTTTCAGGGCTGGCACCTTTAGTGTAGGAGCAATCGTTGGACGTTCGAAATTTCGGTGTTGAGCTCTGGCCAGATTGAGCAGGAGAGGCTGTGTATGTTGGAAGTTTTCATAGCCTAAACAAGTTCAGAGCCCAAGTGTTTGTGGTTCGTTTGAGAGGTTACCAGTGGGAGATGAGGACCAGCAAGAGCTTTCAGGGCTGGCACCTTTAGTGTAGGAGCAATCGCCGGACGTTCACAATTTCGGTGTTGAGCTCTGGCCAGATTGAGCAGGAGAGGCTGTGTACGTTGGAAGTTTTAATAGCCTAAACAAGTTCAGAGCCCAAGTGTTTGTGGTTCGTTTGAGAGGTTACCAGTGGGAGATGAGGCCCAGCAAGAGCTTTCAGGGCTGGCACCTTTAGTGTAGGAGCAATCGCCGGACGTTCGCATTTTCGGTGTTGAGCTCTGGCCAGATTGAGCAGGAGAGGCTGTGTACGTTGGAAGTTTTAGTAGGCTAAACAAGTTCAGAGCCCAAGTGTTTGTGGTTCGTTTGAGAGGTTACCAGTGGGAGATGAGGACCAGCAAGAGCTTTCAGGGCTGGCACCTTTAGTGTAGGAGCAATCGCTGGACGTTCGCATTTTCGGTGTTGAGCTCTGGCCAGATTGAGCAGGAGAGGCTGTGTACGTTGGAAGTTTTAGTAGGCTAAACAAGTTCAGAGCCCAAGTGTTTGTGGTTCGTTTGAGAGGTTACCAGTGGGAGATGAGGACCAGCAAGAGCTTTCAGAGCTGGCACCTTTAGTGTAGGAGCAATCGCCGGACGTTCTCAATTTCGGTGTTGAGCTCTGGCCAGATTGAGCAGGAGAGGCTGTGTACGTTGGAAGTTTTCGTAGCCTAAACAAGTTCAGAGCCCAAGTGTTTGTGGTTCGTTTGAGAGGTTACCAGTGGGAGATGAGGATCAGCAAGAGCTTTCAGGGCTGGCACCTTTAGTGTAGGAGCAATCGCTGGACGTTCGCAATTTCGGTGTTGAATTTTGGCCAGATTGAGCAGGAGAGGCTGTGTACGTTGGAAGTTTTCGTAGGCTAAACAAGTTCAGAGCCCAAGTGTTTGTGGTTCGTTTGAGAGGTTACCAGTGGGAGATGAGGCCCAGCAAGAGCTTTCAGGGCTGGCACCTTTAGTGTAGGAGCAATCGCTGGACGTTCGCAATTTCGGTGTTGAGCTCTGGCCAGATTGAGCAGGAGAGGCTGTGTACGTTGGAAGTTTTTGTAGCCTAAACAAGTTCAGAGCCCAAGTGTTTGTGGTTCGTTTGAGAGGTTACCAGTGGGAGATGAGGACCAGCAAGAGCTTTCAGGGCTGGCACCTTTAGTGTAGGAGCAATCGCCGGACGTTCGCAATTTCGGTGTTGAGCTCTGGCCAGATTGAGCAGGAGAGGCTGTGTACGTTGGAAGTTTTAGTAGGCTAAACAAGTTCAGAGCCCAAGTGTTTGTGGTTCGTTTGAGAGGTTACCAGTGGGAGATGAGGACCAGCAAGAGCTTTCAGGGCTGGCACCTTTAGTGTAGGAGCAATCGCCGGACGTTCGCAATTCCGGTGTTGAGCTCTGGCCAGATTGAGCAGGAGAGGCTGTGTACGTTGGAAGTTTTCGTAGGCTAAACAAGTTCAGAGCCCAAGTGTTTGTGGTTCGTTTGAGAGGTTACCAGTGGGAGATGAGGACCAGCAAGAGCTTTCAGGGCTGGCACCTTTAGTGTAGGAGCAATCCCTGGACGTTCACATTTTCGGTGTTGAGCTCTGGCCAGATTGAGCAGGAGAGGCTGTGTACGTTGGAAGTTTTAATAGCCTAAATAAGTTCAGAGCCCAAGTGTTTGTGGTTCGTTTGAGAGGTTACCAGTGGGAGATGAGGACCAGCAAGAGCTTTCAGGGCTGGCACCTTTAGAGTAGGAACAGTCGCCGGACGTTCGCAATTTCGGTGTTGAATTTTGGCCAGATTGAGCAGGAGAGGCTGTGTACGTTGGAAGTTTTCGTAGGCTAAACAAGTTCAGAGCCCAAGTGTTTGTGGTTCGTTTGAGAGGTTACCAGTGGGAGATGAGGACCAGCAAGAGCTTTCAGGGCTGGCACCTTTAGTGTAGGAGCAATCGCTGGACGTTCGCAATTTCGGTGTTGAGCTCTGGCCAGATTGAGCAGGAGAGGCTGTGTACGTTGGAAGTTTTAGTAGCCTAAACAAGTTCAGAGCCCAAGTGTTTGCGGTTCGTTTGAGAGGTTACCAGTGGGAGATGAGGACCAGCAAGAGCTTTCAGGGCTGGCACCTTTAGTGTAGGAGCAATCTCTGGGCGTTCGCATTTTCGGTGTTGAGCTCTGGCCAGATTGAGCAGGAGAGGCTGTGTACGTTGGAAGTTTTCGTAGGCTAAACAAGTTCAGAGCCCAAGTGTTTGTGGTTCGTTTGAGAGGTTACCAGTGGGAGATGAGGACCAGCAAGAGCTTTCAGGGCTGGCACCTTTAGTGTAGGAGCAATCGCTGGACGTTCGCAATTTCGGTGTTGAGCTCTGGCCAGATTGAGCAGGAGAGGCTGTGTACGTTGGAAGTTTTAATAGGCTAAACAAGTTCAGAGCCCAAGTGTTTGTGGTTCGTTTGAGAGGTTACCAGTGGGAGATGAGGCCCAGCAAGAGCTTTCAGGGCTGGCACCTTTAGTGTAGGAGCAATCGTTGGACGTTCGAAATTTCGGTGTTGAGCTCTGGCCAGATTGAGCAGGAGAGGCTGTGTATGTTGGAAGTTTTCGTAGGCTAAACAAGTTCAGAGCCCAAGTGTTTGTGGTTCGTTTGAGAGGTTACCAGTGGGAGATGAGGACCAGCAAGAGCTTTCAGGGCTGGCACCTTTAGTGTAGGAGCAATCGCTGGACGTTCGCATTTTCGGTGTTGAGCTCTGGCCAGATTGAGCAGGAGAGGCTGTGTACGTTGGAAGTTTTAGTAGGCTAAACAAGTTCAGAGCCCAAGTGTTTGTGGTTCGTTTGAGAGGTTACCAGTGGGAGATGAGGACCAGCAAGAGCTTTCAGAGCTGGCACCTTTAGTGTAGGAGCAATCTCCGGACGTTCACAATTTCGGTGTTGAGCTCTGGCCAGATTGAGCAGGAGAGGCTGTGTACGTTGGAAGTTTTAGTAGGCTAAACAAGTTCAGAGTCCAAGTGTTTGTGGTTCGTTTGAGAGGTTACCAGTGGGAGATGAGGACCAGCAAGAGCTTTCAGGGCTGGCACCTTTAGTGTAGGAGCAATCTCTGGACGTTCGCATTTTCGGTGTTGAGCTCTGGCCAGATTGAGCAGGAGAGGCTGTGTACGTTGGAAGTTTTCGTAGGCTAAACAAGTTCAGAGCCCAAGTGTTTGTGGTTCGTTTGAGAGGTTACCAGTGGGAGACGAGGACCAGCAAGAGCTTTCAGGGCTGGCACCTTTAGTGTAGGAGCAATCGCTGGACGTTCGCAATTTCGGTGTTGAGCTCTGGCCAGATTGAGCACGAGAGGCTGTGTATGTTGGAAGTTTTCGTAGGCTAAACAAGTTCAGAGCCCAAGTGTTTGTGGTTCGTTTGAGAGGTTACCAGTGGGAGATGAGGACCAGCAAGAGCTTTCAGGGCTGGCACCTTTAGTGTAGGAGCAATCGCCGGACGTTCGCAATTTCGGTGTTGAGCTCTGGCCAGATTGAGCAGGAGAGGCTGTGTACGTTGGAAGTTTTTGTAGGCTAAACAAGTTCAGAGCCCAAGTGTTTGTGGTTCGTTTGAGAGGTTACCAGTGGGAGATGAGGACCAGCAAGAGCTTTCAGGGCTGGCACCTTTAGTGTAGGAGCAATCGCCGGACGTTCGCAATTTCGGTGTTGAGCTCTGGCCAGATTGAGCAGGAGAGGCTGTGTACGTTGGAAGTTTTCGTAGGCTAAACAAGTTCAGAGCCCAAGTGTTTGTGGTTCGTTTGAGAGGTTACCAGTGGGAGATGAGGACCAGCAAGAGCTTTCAGGGCTGGCACCTTTAGTGTAGGAGCAATCGCCGGACGTTCGCAATTTCGGTGTTGAATTTTGGCCAGATTGAGCAGGAGAGGCTGTGTACGTTGGAAGTTTTAGTAGGCTAAACAAGTTCAGAGCCCAAGTGTTTGTGGTTCGTTTGAGAGGTTACCAGTGGGAGATGAGGACCAGCAAGAGCTTTCAGGGCTGGCACCTTTAGTGTAGGAGCAATCTCGGGGCGTTCGCATTTTCGGTGTTGAGCTCTGGCCAGATTGAGCAGGAGAGGCTGTGTACGTTGGAAGTTTTCGTAGGCTAAACAAGTTCAGAGCCCAAGTGTTTGTGGTTCGTTTGAGAGGTTACCAGTGGGAGATGAGGACCAGCAAGAGCTTTCAGGGCTGGCACCTTTAGTGTAGGAGCAATCGCTGGACGTTCGCAATTTCGGTGTTGAGCTCTGGCCAGATTGAGCAGGAGAGGCTGTGTACGTTGGAAGTTTTAATAGGCTAAACAAGTTCAGAGCCCAAGTGTTTGTGGTTCGTTTGAGAGGTTACCAGTGGGAGATGAGGCCCAGCAAGAGCTTTCAGGGCTGGCACCTTTAGTGTAGGAGCAATCGTTGGACGTTCGAAATTTCGGTGTTGAGCTCTGGCCAGATTGAGCAGGAGAGGCTGTGTATGTTGGAAGTTTTCGTAGCCTAAACAAGTTCAGAGCCCAAGTGTTTGTGGTTCGTTTGAGAGGTTACCAGTGGGAGATGAGGACCAGCAAGAGCTTTCAGGGCTGGCACCTTTAGTGTAGGAGCAATCGCCGGACGTTCACAATTTCGGTGTTGAGCTCTGGCCAGATTGAGCAGGAGAGGCTGTGTACGTTGGAAGTTTTAATAGCCTAAACAAGTTCAGAGCCCAAGTGTTTGTGGTTCGTTTGAGAGGTTACCAGTGGGAGATGAGGCCCAGCAAGAGCTTTCAGGGCTGGCACCTTTAGTGTAGGAGCAATCGCCGGACGTTCGCATTTTCGGTGTTGAGCTCTGGCCAGATTGAGCAGGAGAGGCTGTGTACGTTGGAAGTTTTAGTAGGCTAAACAAGTTCAGAGCCCAAGTGTTTGTGGTTCGTTTGAGAGGTTACCAGTGGGAGATGAGGACCAGCAAGAGCTTTCAGGGCTGGCACCTTTAGTGTAGGAGCAATCGCTGGACGTTCGCATTTTCGGTGTTGAGCTCTGGCCAGATTGAGCAGGAGAGGCTGTGTACGTTGGAAGTTTTAGTAGGCTAAACAAGTTCAGAGCCCAAGTGTTTGTGGTTCGTTTGAGAGGTTACCAGTGGGAGATGAGGCCCAGCAAGAGCTTTCAGGGCTGGCACCTTTAGTGTAGGAGCAATCGCCGGACGTTCGCATTTTCGGTGTTGAGCTCTGGCCAGATTGAGCAGGAGAGGCTGTGTACGTTGGAAGTTTTAGTAGGCTAAACAAGTTCAGAGCCAAGTGTTTGTGGTTCGTTTGAGAGGTTACCAGTGGGAGATGAGGACCAGCAAGAGCTTTCAGGGCTGGCACCTTTAGTGTAGGAGCAATCGCTGGACGTTCGCATTTTCGGTGTTGAGCTCTGGCCAGATTGAGCAGGAGAGGCTGTGTACGTTGGAAGTTTTAGTAGGCTAAACAAGTTCAGAGCCCAAGTGTTTGTGGTTCGTTTGAGAGGTTACCAGTGGGAGATGAGGACCAGCAAGAGATTTCAGAGCTGGCACCTTTAGTGTAGGAGCAATCGCCGGACGTTCTCAATTTCGGTGTTGAGCTCTGGCCAGATTGAGCAGGAGAGGCTGTGTACGTTGGAAGTTTTCGTAGCCTAAACAAGTTCAGAGCCCAAGTGTTTGTGGTTCGTTTGAGAGGTTACCAGTGGGAGATGAGGATCAGCAAGAGCTTTCAGGGCTGGCACCTTTAGTGTAGGAGCAATCGCTGGACGTTCGCAATTTCGGTGTTGAATTTTGGCCAGATTGAGCAGGAGAGGCTGTGTACGTTGGAAGTTTTCGTAGGCTAAACAAGTTCAGAGCCCAAGTGTTTGTGGTTCGTTTGAGAGGTTACCAGTGGGAGATGAGGCCCAGCAAGAGCTTTCAGGGCTGGCACCTTTAGTGTAGGAGCAATCGCTGGACGTTCGCAATTTCGGTGTTGAGCTCTGGCCAGATTGAGCAGGAGAGGCTGTGTACGTTGGAAGTTTTTGTAGCCTAAACAAGTTCAGAGCCCAAGTGTTTGTGGTTCGTTTGAGAGGTTACCAGTGGGAGATGAGGACCAGCAAGAGCTTTCAGGGCTGGCACCTTTAGTGTAGGAGCAATCGCCGGACGTTCGCAATTTCGGTGTTGAGCTCTGGCCAGATTGAGCAGGAGAGGCTGTGTACGTTGGAAGTTTTAGTAGGCTAAACAAGTTCAGAGCCCAAGTGTTTGTGGTTCGTTTGAGAGGTTACCAGTGGGAGATGAGGACCAGCAAGAGCTTTCAGGGCTGGCACCTTTAGTGTAGGAGCAATCGCCGGACGTTCGCAATTCCGGTGTTGAGCTCTGGCCAGATTGAGCAGGAGAGGCTGTGTACGTTGGAAGTTTTCGTAGGCTAAACAAGTTCAGAGCCCAAGTGTTTGTGGTTCGTTTGAGAGGTTACCAGTGGGAGATGAGGACCAGCAAGAGCTTTCAGGGCTGGCACCTTTAGTGTAGGAGCAATCCCTGGACGTTCACATTTTCGGTGTTGAGCTCTGGCCAGATTGAGCAGGAGAGGCTGTGTACGTTGGAAGTTTTCGTAGGCTAAACAAGTTCAGAGCCCAAGTGTTTGTGGTTCGTTTGAGAGGTTACCAGTGGGAGATGAGGACCAGCAAGAGCTTTCAGGGCTGGCACCTTTAGAGTAGGAACAATCGCCGGACGTTCGCAATTTCGGTGTTGAATTTTGGCCAGATTGAGCAGGAGAGGCTGTGTACGTTGGAAGTTTTCGTAGGCTAAACAAGTTCAGAGCCCAAGTGTTTGTGGTTCGTTTGAGAGGTTACCAGTGGGAGATGAGGACCAGCAAGAGCTTTCAGGGCTGGCACCTTTAGTGTAGGAGCAATCGCTGGACGTTCGCAATTTCGGTGTTGAGCTCTGGCCAGATTGAGCAGGAGAGGCTGTGTACGTTGGAAGTTTTAGTAGCCTAAACAAGTTCAGAGCCCAAGTGTTTGCGGTTCGTTTGAGAGGTTACCAGTGGGAGATGAGGACCAGCAAGAGCTTTCAGGGCTGGCACCTTTAGTGTAGGAGCAATCTCTGGGCGTTCGCATTTTCGGTGTTGAGCTCTGGCCAGATTGAGCAGGAGAGGCTGTGTACGTTGGAAGTTTTCGTAGGCTAAACAAGTTCAGAGCCCAAGTGTTTGTGGTTCGTTTGAGAGGTTACCAGTGGGAGATGAGGACCAGCAAGAGCTTTCAGGGCTGGCACCTTTAGTGTAGGAGCAATCGCTGGACGTTCGCAATTTCGGTGTTGAGCTCTGGCCAGATTGAGCAGGAGAGGCTGTGTACGTTGGAAGTTTTAATAGGCTAAACAAGTTCAGAGCCCAAGTGTTTGTGGTTCGTTTGAGAGGTTACCAGTGGGAGATGAGGCCCAGCAAGAGCTTTCAGGGCTGGCACCTTTAGTGTAGGAGCAATCGTTGGACGTTCGAAATTTCGGTGTTGAGCTCTGGCCAGATTGAGCAGGAGAGGCTGTGTATGTTGGAAGTTTTCGTAGCCTAAACAAGTTCAGAGCCCAAGTGTTTGTGGTTCGTTTGAGAGGTTACCAGTGGGAGATGAGGACCAGCAAGAGCTTTCAGGGCTGGCACCTTTAGTGTAGGAGCAATCGCTGGACGTTCGCATTTTCGGTGTTGAGCTCTGGCCAGATTGAGCAGGAGAGGCTGTGTACGTTGGAAGTTTTAGTAGGCTAAACAAGTTCAGAGCCCAAGTGTTTGTGGTTCGTTTGAGAGGTTACCAGTGGGAGATGAGGACCAGCAAGAGCTTTCAGAGCTGGCACCTTTAGTGTAGGAGCAATCTCCGGACGTTCACAATTTCGGTGTTGAGCTCTGGCCAGATTGAGCAGGAGAGGCTGTGTACGTTGGAAGTTTTAGTAGGCTAAACAAGTTCAGAGTCCAAGTGTTTGTGGTTCGTTTGAGAGGTTACCAGTGGGAGATGAGGACCAGCAAGAGCTTTCAGGGCTGGCACCTTTAGTGTAGGAGCAATCTCTGGACGTTCGCATTTTCGGTGTTGAGCTCTGGCCAGATTGAGCACGAGAGGCTGTGTACGTTGGAAGTTTTAGTAGCCTAAACAAGTTCAGAGCCCAAGTGTTTGTGGTTCGTTTGAGAGGTTACCAGTGGGAGATGAGGACCAGCAAGAGCTTTCAGGGCTGGCACCTTTAGTGTAGGAGCAATCGCCGGACGTTCGCAATTCCGGTGTTGAGCTCTGGCCAGATTGAGCAGGAGAGGCTGTGTACGTTGGAAGTTTTAGTAGCCTAAACAAGTTCAGAGCCCAAGTGTTTGTGGTTCGTTTGAGAGGTTACCAGTGGGAGACGAGGACCAGCAAGAGCTTTCAGGGCTGGCACCTTTAGTGTAGGAGCAATCGCTGGACGTTCGCAATTTCGGTGTTGAGCTCTGGCCAGATTGAGCAGGAGAGGCTGTGTACGTTGGAAGTTTTAGTAGGCTAAACAAGTTCAGAGCCCAAGTGTTTGTGGTTCGTTTGAGAGGTTACCAGTGGGAGATGAGGACCAGCAAGAGCTTTCAGGGCTGGCACCTTTAGTGTAGGAGCAATCGCTGGACGTTCGCAATTTCAGTGTTGAGCTCTGGCCAGATTGAGCAGGAGAGGCTGTGTACGTTGGAAGTTTTCGTAGCCTAAACAAGTTCAGAGCCCAAGTGTTTGTGGTTTGTTTGAGAGGTTACCAGTGGGAGATGAGGACCAGCAAGAGCTTTCAGGGCTGGCACCTTTAGTGTAGGAGCAATCGCCGGACGTTCGCAATTTCGGTGTTGAGCTCTGGCCAGATTGAGCAGGAGAGGCTGTGTACGTTGGAAGTTTTCGTAGCCTAAACAAGTTCAGAGCCCAAGTGTTTGTGGTTCGTTTGAGAGGTTACCAGTGGGAGATGAGGATCAGCAAGAGCTTTCAGGGCTGGCACCTTTAGTGTAGGAGCAATCGCTGGACGTTCGCAATTTCAGTGTTGAATTTTGGCCAGATTGAGCAGGAGAGGCTGTGTACGTTGGAAGTTTTCGTAGGCTAAACAAGTTCAGAGCCCAAGTGTTTGTGGTTCGTTTGAGAGGTTACCAGTGGGAGACGAGGACCAGCAAGAGCTTTCAGGGCTGGCACCTTTAGTGTAGGAGCAATCGCTGGACGTTCGCAATTTCGGTGTTGAGCTCTGGCCAGATTGAGCAGGAGAGGCTGTGTACGTTGGAAGTTTTAGTAGGCTAAACAAGTTCAGAGCCCAAGTGTTTGTGGTTCGTTTGAGAGGTTACCAGTGGGAGATGAGGACCAGCAAGAGCTTTCAGGGCTGGCACCTTTAGTGTAGGAGCAATCGCTGGACGTTCGCAATTTCAGTGTTGAGCTCTGGCCAGATTGAGCAGGAGAGGCTGTGTACGTTGGAAGTTTTCGTAGCCTAAACAAGTTCAGAGCCCAAGTGTTTGTGGTTTGTTTGAGAGGTTACCAGTGGGAGATGAGGACCAGCAAGAGCTTTCAGGGCTGGCACCTTTAGTGTAGGAGCAATCGCCGGACGTTCGCAATTCGGTGTTGAGCTCTGGCCAGATTGAGCAGGAGAGGCTGTGTACGTTGGAAGTTTTCGTAGCCTAAACAAGTTCAGAGCCCAAGTGTTTGTGGTTCGTTTGAGAGGTTACCAGTGGGAGATGAGGATCAGCAAGAGCTTTCAGGGCTGGCACCTTTAGAGTAGGAACAATCGCCGGACGTTCGCAATTTCGGTGTTGAATTTTGGCCAGATTGAGCAGGAGAGGCTGTGTACGTTGGAAGTTTTCGTAGGCTAAACAAGTTCAGAGCCCAAGTGTTTGTGGTTCGTTTGAGAGGTTACCAGTGGGAGATGAGGACCAGCAAGAGCTTTCAGGGCTGGCACCTTTAGTGTAGGAGCAATCGCTGGACGTTCGCAATTTCGGTGTTGAGCTCTGGCCAGATTGAGCAGGAGAGGCTGTGTACGTTGGAAGTTTTAGTAGGCTAAACAAGTTCAGAGCCCAAGTGTTTGCGGTTCGTTTGAGAGGTTACCAGTGGGAGATGAGGACCAGCAAGAGCTTTCAGGGCTGGCACCTTTAGTGTAGGAGCAATCTCTGGGCGTTCGCATTTTCGGTGTTGAGCTCTGGCCAGATTGAGCAGGAGAGGCTGTGTACGTTGGAAGTTTTCGTAGGCTAAACAAGTTCAGAGCCCAAGTGTTTGTGGTTCGTTTGAGAGGTTACCAGTGGGAGATGAGGACCAGCAAGAGCTTTCAGGGCTGGCACCTTTAGTGTAGGAGCAATCGCTGGACGTTCGCAATTTCGGTGTTGAGCTCTGGCCAGATTGAGCAGGAGAGGCTGTGTACGTTGGAAGTTTTAATAGGCTAAACAAGTTCAGAGCCCAAGTGTTTGTGGTTCGTTTGAGAGGTTACCAGTGGGAGATGAGGCCCAGCAAGAGCTTTCAGGGCTGGCACCTTTAGTGTAGGAGCAATCGTTGGACGTTCGAAATTTCGGTGTTGAGCTCTGGCCAGATTGAGCAGGAGAGGCTGTGTATGTTGGAAGTTTTCGTAGCCTAAACAAGTTCAGAGCCCAAGTGTTTGTGGTTCGTTTGAGAGGTTACCAGTGGGAGATGAGGACCAGCAAGAGCTTTCAGGGCTGGCACCTTTAGTGTAGGAGCAATCGCTGGACGTTCGCATTTTCGGTGTTGAGCTCTGGCCAGATTGAGCAGGAGAGGCTGTGTACGTTGGAAGTTTTAGTAGGCTAAACAAGTTCAGAGCCCAAGTGTTTGTGGTTCGTTTGAGAGGTTACCAGTGGGAGATGAGGACCAGCAAGAGCTTTCAGAGCTGGCACCTTTAGTGTAGGAGCAATCTCCGGACGTTCACAATTTCGGTGTTGAGCTCTGGCCAGATTGAGCAGGAGAGGCTGTGTACGTTGGAAGTTTTAGTAGGCTAAACAAGTTCAGAGTCCAAGTGTTTGTGGTTCGTTTGAGAGGTTACCAGTGGGAGATGAGGACCAGCAAGAGCTTTCAGGGCTGGCACCTTTAGTGTAGGAGCAATCTCTGGACGTTCGCATTTTCGGTGTTGAGCTCTGGCCAGATTGAGCACGAGAGGCTGTGTACGTTGGAAGTTTTAGTAGCCTAAACAAGTTCAGAGCCCAAGTGTTTGTGGTTCGTTTGAGAGGTTACCAGTGGGAGATGAGGACCAGCAAGAGCTTTCAGGGCTGGCACCTTTAGTGTAGGAGCAATCTCTGGACGTTCGCAATTTCGGTGTTGAGCTCTGGCCAGATTGAGCAGTAGAGGCTGTGTACGTTGGAAGTTTTAGTAGGCTAAACAAGTTCAGAGCCCAAGTGTTTGTGGTTCGTTTGAGAGGTTACCAGTGGGAGATGAGGACCAGCAAGAGCTTTCAGGGCTGGCACCTTTAGTGTAGGAGCAATCGCTGGACGTTCGCAATTTCAGTGTTGAGCTCTGGCCAGATTGAGCAGGAGAGGCTGTGTACGTTGGAAGTTTTCGTAGCCTAAACAAGTTCAGAGCCCAAGTGTTTGTGGTTTGTTTGAGAGGTTACCAGTGGGAGATGAGGACCAGCAAGAGCTTTCAGGGCTGGCACCTTTAGTGTAGGAGCAATCGCCGGACGTTCGCAATTTCGGTGTTGAGCTCTGGCCAGATTGAGCAGGAGAGGCTGTGTACGTTGGAAGTTTTCGTAGCCTAAACAAGTTCAGAGCCCAAGTGTTTGTGGTTCGTTTGAGAGGTTACCAGTGGGAGATGAGGATCAGCAAGAGCTTTCAGGGCTGGCACCTTTAGTGTAGGAGCAATCGCTGGACGTTCGCAATTTCAGTGTTGAATTTTGGCCAGATTGAGCAGGAGAGGCTGTGTACGTTGGAAGTTTTCGTAGGCTAAACAAGTTCAGAGCCCAAGTGTTTGTGGTTCGTTTGAGAGGTTACCAGTGGGAGACGAGGACCAGCAAGAGCTTTCAGGGCTGGCACCTTTAGTGTAGGAGCAATCGCTGGACGTTCGCAATTTCGGTGTTGAGCTCTGGCCAGATTGAGCAGGAGAGGCTGTGTACGTTGGAAGTTTTAGTAGGCTAAACAAGTTCAGAGCCCAAGTGTTTGTGGTTCGTTTGAGAGGTTACCAGTGGGAGATGAGGACCAGCAAGAGCTTTCAGGGCTGGCACCTTTAGTGTAGGAGCAATCGCTGGACGTTCGCAATTTCAGTGTTGAGCTCTGGCCAGATTGAGCAGGAGAGGCTGTGTACGTTGGAAGTTTTCGTAGCCTAAACAAGTTCAGAGCCCAAGTGTTTGTGGTTTGTTTGAGAGGTTACCAGTGGGAGATGAGGACCAGCAAGAGCTTTCAGGGCTGGCACCTTTAGTGTAGGAGCAATCGCCGGACGTTCGCAATTTCGGTGTTGAGCTCTGGCCAGATTGAGCAGGAGAGGCTGTGTACGTTGGAAGTTTTCGTAGCCTAAACAAGTTCAGAGCCCAAGTGTTTGTGGTTCGTTTGAGAGGTTACCAGTGGGAGATGAGGCCCAGCAAGAGCTTTCAGGGCTGGCACCTTTAGTGTAGGAGCAATCGCTGGACGTTCGCAATTTCGGTGTTGAGCTCTGGCCAGATTGAGCAGGAGAGGCTGTGTACGTTGGAAGTTTTAGTAGGCTAAACAAGTTCAGAGCCCAAGTGTTTGTGGTTCGTTTGAGAGGTTACCAGTGGGAGATGAGGACCAGCAAGAGCTTTCAGGGCTGGCACCTTTAGCCTAGGAGCAATCGCCGGACGTTCGCAATTTCGGTGTTGAATTTTGGCCAGATTGAGCAGGAGAGGCTGTGTACGTTGGAAGTTTTAGTAGGCTAAACAAGTTCAGAGCCCAAGTGTTTGTGGTTCGTTTGAGAGGTTACCAGTGGGAGATGAGGACCAGCAAGAGCTTTCAGGGCTGGCACCTTTAGTGTAGGAGCAATCGCTGGACGTTCGCAATTCCGGTGTTGAGCTCTGGCCAGATTGAGCAGGAGAGGCTGTGTACGTTGGAAGTTTTCGTAGGCTAAACAAGTTCAGAGCCCAAGTGTTTGTGGTTCGTTTGAGAGGTTACCAGTGGGAGATGAGGCCCAGCAAGAGCTTTCAGGGCTGGCACCTTTAGTGTAGGAGCAATCCCTGGACGTTCACATTTTCGGTGTTGAGCTCTGGCCAGATTGAGCAGGAGAGGCTGTGTACGTTGGAAGTTTTAATAGCCTAAACAAGTTCAGAGCCCAAGTGTTTGTGGTTCGTTTGAGAGGTTACCAGTGGGAGATGAGGACCAGCAAGAGCTTTCAGGTCTGGCACCTTTAGTGTAGGAACAATCGCCGGACGTTCGCAATTTCGGTGTTGAATTTTGGCCAGATTGAGCAGGAGAGGCTGTGTACGTTGGAAGTTTTAGTAGGCTAAACAAGTTCAGAGCCCAAGTGTTTGTGGTTCGTTTGAGAGGTTACCAGTGGGAGATGAGGACCAGCAAGAGCTTTCAGGGCTGGCACCTTTAGTGTAGGAGCAATCGCTGGACGTTCGCAATTTCAGTGTTGAATTTTGGCCAGATTGAGCAGGAGAGGCTGTGTACGTTGGAAGTTTTCGTAGGCTAAACAAGTTCAGAGCCCAAGTGTTTGTGGTTCGTTTGAGAGGTTACCAGTGGGAGATGAGGCCCAGCAAGAGCTTTCAGGGCTGGCACCTTTAGTGTAGGAGCAATCGCTGGACGTTCGCAATTTCGGTGTTGAGCTCTGGCCAGATTGAGCAGGAGAGGCTGTGTACGTTGGAAGTTTTCGTAGGCTAAACAAGTTCAGAGCCCAAGTGTTTGTGGTTCGTTTGAGAGGTTACCAGTGGGAGACGAGGACCAGCAAGAGCTTTCAGGGCTGGCACCTTTAGCCTAGGAGCAATCGCCGGACGTTCGCAATTTCGGTGTTGAATTTTGGCCAGATTGAGCAGGAGAGGCTGTGTACGTTGGAAGTTTTAGTAGGCTAAACAAGTTCAGAGCCCAAGTGTTTGTGGTTCGTTTGAGAGGTTACCAGTGGGAGATGAGGACCAGCAAGAGCTTTCAGGGCTGGCACCTTTAGTGTAGGAGCAATCGCCGGACGTTCGCAATTCCGGTGTTGAGCTCTGGCCAGATTGAGCAGGAGAGGCTGTGTACGTTGGAAGTTTTCGTAGGCTAAACAAGTTCAGAGCCCAAGTGTTTGTGGTTCGTTTGAGAGGTTACCAGTGGGAGATGAGGCCCAGCAAGAGCTTTCAGGGCTGGCACCTTTAGTGTAGGAGCAATCCCTGGACGTTCACATTTTCGGTGTTGAGCTCTGGCCAGATTGAGCAGGAGAGGCTGTGTACGTTGGAAGTTTTAATAGCCTAAACAAGTTCAGAGCCCAAGTGTTTGTGGTTCGTTTGAGAGGTTACCAGTGGGAGATGAGGACCAGCAAGAGCTTTCAGGTCTGGCACCTTTAGAGTAGGAACAATCGCCGGACGTTCGCAATTTCGGTGTTGAATTTTGGCCAGATTGAGCAGGAGAGGCTGTGTACGTTGGAAGTTTTAGTAGGCTAAACAAGTTCAGAGCCCAAGTGTTTGTGGTTCGTTTGAGAGGTTACCAGTGGGAGATGAGGACCAGCAAGAGCTTTCAGGGCTGGCACCTTTAGTGTAGGAGCAATCGCTGGACGTTCGCAATTTCGGTGTTGAGCTCTGGCCAGATTGAGCAGGAGAGGCTGTGTACGTTGGAAGTTTTAGTAGGCTAAATAAGTTCAGAGCCCAAGTGTTTGTGGTTCGTTTGAGAGGTTACCAGTGGGAGATGAGGACCAGCAAGAGCTTTCAGGGCTGGCACCTTTAGTGTAGGAGCAATCGCTGGACGTTCGCATTTTCGGTGTTGAGCTCTGGCCAGATTGAGCAGGAGAGGCTGTGTACGTTGGAAGTTTTCGTAGGCTAAACAAGTTCAGAGCCCAAGTGTTTGTGGTTCGTTTGAGAGGTTACCAGTGGGAGATGAGGACCAGCAAGAGCTTTCAGGGCTGGCACCTTTAGTGTAGGAGCAATCCCTGGACGTTCACAATTTCGGTGTTGAGCTCTGGCCAGATTGAGCAGGAGAGGCTGTGTACGTTGGAAGTTTTAGTAGCCAAAACAAGTTCAGAGCCCAAGTGTTTGTGGTTCGTTTGAGAGGTTACCAGTGGGAGATGAGGACCAGCAAGAGCTTTCAGGGATGGCACCTTTAGAGTAGGAACAATCGCCGGACGTTCGCAATTTCGGTGTTGAATTTTGGCCAGATTGAGCAGGAGAGGCTGTGTACGTTGGAAGTTTTCGTAGGCTAAACAAGTTCAGAGCCCAAGTGTTTGTGGTTCGTTTGAGAGGTTACCAGTGGGAGATGAGGACCAGCAAGAGCTTTCAGGGCTGGCACCTTTAGTGTAGGAGCAATCGCTGGACGTTCGCAATTTCGGTGTTGAGCTCTGGCCAGATTGAGCAGGAGAGGCTGTGTACGTTGGAAGTTTTAGTAGCCTAAACAAGTTCAGAGCCCAAGTGTTTGCGGTTCGTTTGATAAGTTACCAGTGGGAGATGAGGACCAGCAAGAGCTTTCAGGGCTGGCACCTTTAGTGTAGGAGCAATCTCTGGGCGTTCGCATTTTCGGTGTTGAGCTCTGGCCAGATTGAGCAGGAGAGGCTGTGTACGTTGGAAGTTTTCGTAGGCTAAACAAGTTCAGAGCCCAAGTGTTTGTGGTTCGTTTGAGAGGTTACCAGTGGGAGATGAGGCCCAGCAAGAGCTTTCAGGGCTGGCACCTTTAGTGTAGGAGCAATCGCTGGACGTTCGCAATTTCGGTGTTGAGCTCTGGCCAGATTGAGCAGGAGAGGCTGTGTACGTTGGAAGTTTTAATAGGCTAAACAAGTTCAGAGCCCAAGTGTTTGTGGTTCGTTTGAGAGGTTACCAGTGGGAGATGAGGCCCAGCAAGAGCTTTCAGGGCTGGCACCTTTAGTGTAGGAGCAATCGTTGGACGTTCGAAATTTCGGTGTTGAGCTCTGGCCAGATTGAGCAGGAGAGGCTGTGTATGTTGGAAGTTTTCGTAGCCTAAACAAGTTCAGAGCCCAAGTGTTTGTGGTTCGTTTGAGAGGTTACCAGTGGGAGATGAGGACCAGCAAGAGCTTTCAGGGCTGGCACCTTTAGTGTAGGAGCAATCGCTGGACGTTCGCATTTTCGGTGTTGAGCTCTGGCCAGATTGAGCAGGAGAGGCTGTGTACGTTGGAAGTTTTAGTAGGCTAAACAAGTTCAGAGCCCAAGTGTTTGTGGTTCGTTTGAGAGGTTACCAGTGGGAGATGAGGACCAGCAAGAGCTTTCAGGGCTGGCACCTTTAGTGTAGGAGCAATCTCTGGACGTTCGCATTTTCGGTGTTGAGCTCTGGCCAGATTGAGCACGAGAGGCTGTGTACGTTGGAAGTTTTAGTAGGCTAAACAAGTTCAGAGCCCAAGTGTTTGTGGTTCGTTTGAGAGGTTACCAGTGGGAGATGAGGACCAGCAAGAGCTTTCAGGGCTGGCACCTTTAGTGTAGGAGCAATCGCCGGACGTTCGCAATTCCGGTGTTGAGCTCTGGCCAGATTGAGCAGGAGAGGCTGTGTACGTTGGAAGTTTTCGTAGGCTAAACAAGTTCAGAGCCCAAGTGTTTGTGGTTCGTTTGAGAGGTTACCAGTGGGAGACGAGGACCAGCAAGAGCTTTCAGGGCTGGCACCTTTAGTGTAGGAGCAATCGCTGGACGTTCGCAATTTCGGTGTTGAGCTCTGGCCAGATTGAGCAGTAGAGGCTGTGTACGTTGGAAGTTTTAGTAGGCTAAACAAGTTCAGAGCCCAAGTGTTTGTGGTTCGTTTGAGAGGTTACCAGTGGGAGATGAGGACCAGCAAGAGCTTTCAGGGCTGGCACCTTTAGTGTAGGAGCAATCGCTGGACGTTCGCAATTTCAGTGTTGAGCTCTGGCCAGATTGAGCAGGAGAGGCTGTGTACGTTGGAAGTTTTCGTAGCCTAAACAAGTTCAGAGCCCAAGTGTTTGTGGTTTGTTTGAGAGGTTACCAGTGGGAGATGAGGACCAGCAAGAGCTTTCAGGGCTGGCACCTTTAGTGTAGGAGCAATCGCCGGACGTTCGCAATTTCGGTGTTGAGCTCTGGCCAGATTGAGCAGGAGAGGCTGTGTACGTTGGAAGTTTTCGTAGCCTAAACAAGTTCAGAGCCCAAGTGTTTGTGGTTCGTTTGAGAGGTTACCAGTGGGAGATGAGGATCAGCAAGAGCTTTCAGGGCTGGCACCTTTAGTGTAGGAGCAATCGCTGGACGTTCGCAATTTCAGTGTTGAATTTTGGCCAGATTGAGCAGGAGAGGCTGTGTACGTTGGAAGTTTTCGTAGGCTAAACAAGTTCAGAGCCCAAGTGTTTGTGGTTCGTTTGAGAGGTTACCAGTGGGAGACGAGGACCAGCAAGAGCTTTCAGGGCTGGCACCTTTAGTGTAGGAGCAATCGCTGGACGTTCGCAATTTCGGTGTTGAGCTCTGGCCAGATTGAGCAGTAGAGGCTGTGTACGTTGGAAGTTTTAGTAGGCTAAACAAGTTCAGAGCCCAAGTGTTTGTGGTTCGTTTGAGAGGTTACCAGTGGGAGATGAGGACCAGCAAGAGCTTTCAGGGCTGGCACCTTTAGTGTAGGAGCAATCGCTGGACGTTCGCAATTTCGGTGTTGAGCTCTGGCCAGATTGAGCAGGAGAGGCTGTGTACGTTGGAAGTTTTCGTAGCCTAAACAAGTTCAGAGCCCAAGTGTTTGTGGTTTGTTTGAGAGGTTACCAGTGGGAGATGAGGACCAGCAAGAGCTTTCAGGGCTGGCACCTTTAGTGTAGGAGCAATCGCCGGACGTTCGCAATTTCGGTGTTGAGCTCTGGCCAGATTGAGCAGGAGAGGCTGTGTACGTTGGAAGTTTTCGTAGCCTAAACAAGTTCAGAGCCCAAGTGTTTGTGGTTCGTTTGAGAGGTTACCAGTGGGAGATGAGGATCAGCAAGAGCTTTCAGGGCTGGCACCTTTAGTGTAGGAGCAATCGCTGGACGTTCGCAATTTCAGTGTTGAATTTTGGCCAGATTGAGCAGGAGAGGCTGTGTACGTTGGAAGTTTTCGTAGGCTAAACAAGTTCAGAGCCCAAGTGTTTGTGGTTCGTTTGAGAGGTTACCAGTGGGAGACGAGGACCAGCAAGAGCTTTCAGGGCTGGCACCTTTAGTGTAGGAGCAATCGCTGGACGTTCGCAATTTCGGTGTTGAGCTCTGGCCAGATTGAGCAGTAGAGGCTGTGTACGTTGGAAGTTTTAGTAGGCTAAACAAGTTCAGAGCCCAAGTGTTTGTGGTTCGTTTGAGAGGTTACCAGTGGGAGATGAGGACCAGCAAGAGCTTTCAGGGCTGGCACCTTTAGTGTAGGAGCAATCGCTGGACGTTCGCAATTTCAGTGTTGAGCTCTGGCCAGATTGAGCAGGAGAGGCTGTGTACGTTGGAAGTTTTCGTAGCCTAAACAAGTTCAGAGCCCAAGTGTTTGTGGTTCGTTTGAGAGGTTACCAGTGGGAGATGAGGACCAGCAAGAGCTTTCAGGGCTGGCACCTTTAGTGTAGGAGCAATCGCCGGACGTTCGCAATTTCGGTGTTGAGCTCTGGCCAGATTGAGCAGGAGAGGCTGTGTACGTTGGAAGTTTTCGTAGCCTAAACAAGTTCAGAGCCCAAGTGTTTGTGGTTCGTTTGAGAGGTTACCAGTGGGAGATGAGGATCAGCAAGAGCTTTCAGGGCTGGCACCTTTAGTGTAGGAGCAATCGCTGGACGTTCGCAATTTCAGTGTTGAATTTTGGCCAGATTGAGCAGGAGAGGCTGTGTACGTTGGAAGTTTTCGTAGGCTAAACAAGTTCAGAGCCCAAGTGTTTGTGGTTCGTTTGAGAGGTTACCAGTGGGAGATGAGGCCCAGCAAGAGCTTTCAGGGCTGGCACCTTTAGTGTAGGAGCAATCGCTGGACGTTCGCAATTTCGGTGTTGAGCTCTGGCCAGATTGAGCAGGAGAGGCTGTGTACGTTGGAAGTTTTAGTAGGCTAAACAAGTTCAGAGCCCAAGTGTTTGTGGTTCGTTTGAGAGGTTACCAGTGGGAGATGAGGACCAGCAAGAGCTTTCAGGGCTGGCACCTTTAGCCTAGGAGCAATCGCCGGACGTTCGCAATTTCGGTGTTGAATTTTGGCCAGATTGAGCAGGAGAGGCTGTGTACGTTGGAAGTTTTAGTAGGCTAAACAAGTTCAGAGCCCAAGTGTTTGTGGTTCGTTTGAGAGGTTACCAGTGGGAGATGAGGACCAGCAAGAGCTTTCAGGGCTGGCACCTTTAGTGTAGGAGCAATCGCCGGACGTTCGCAATTCCGGTGTTGAGCTCTGGCCAGATTGAGCAGGAGAGGCTGTGTACGTTGGAAGTTTTCGTAGGCTAAACAAGTTCAGAGCCCAAGTGTTTGTGGTTCGTTTGAGAGGTTACCAGTGGGAGATGAGGCCCAGCAAGAGCTTTCAGGGCTGGCACCTTTAGTGTAGGAGCAATCCCTGGACGTTCACATTTTCGGTGTTGAGCTCTGGCCAGATTGAGCAGGAGAGGCTGTGTACGTTGGAAGTTTTAATAGCCTAAACAAGTTCAGAGCCCAAGTGTTTGTGGTTCGTTTGAGAGGTTACCAGTGGGAGATGAGGACCAGCAAGAGCTTTCAGGTCTGGCACCTTTAGAGTAGGAACAATCGCCGGACGTTCGCAATTTCGGTGTTGAATTTTGGCCAGATTGAGCAGGAGAGGCTGTGTACGTTGGAAGTTTTAGTAGGCTAAACAAGTTCAGAGCCCAAGTGTTTGTGGTTCGTTTGAGAGGTTACCAGTGGGAGATGAGGACCAGCAAGAGCTTTCAGGGCTGGCACCTTTAGTGTAGGAGCAATCGCTGGACGTTCGCAATTTCGGTGTTGAGCTCTGGCCAGATTGAGCAGGAGAGGCTGTGTACGTTGGAAGTTTTAGTAGGCTAAATAAGTTCAGAGCCCAAGTGTTTGTGGTTCGTTTGAGAGGTTACCAGTGGGAGATGAGGACCAGCAAGAGCTTTCAGGGCTGGCACCTTTAGTGTAGGAGCAATCTCTGGACGTTCGCATTTTCGGTGTTGAGCTCTGGCCAGATTGAGCAGGAGAGGCTGTGTACGTTGGAAGTTTTAGTAGGCTAAACAAGTTCAGAGCCCAAGTGTTTGTGGTTCGTTTGAGAGGTTACCAGTGGGAGATGAGGACCAGCAAGAGCTTTCAGGGCTGGCACCTTTAGTGTAGGAGCAATCGCCGGACGTTCACAATTTCGGTGTTGAGCTCTGGCCAGATTGAGCAGGAGAGGCTGTGTACGTTGGAAGTTTTCGTAGGCTAAATAAGTTCAGAGCCCAAGTGTTTGTGGTTCGTTTGAGAGGTTACCAGTGGGAGATGAGGACCAGCAAGAGCTTTCAGGGCTGGCACCTTTAGTGTAGGAGCAATCTCTGGACGTTCGCATTTTCGGTGTTGAGCTCTGGCCAGATTGAGCAGGAGAGGCTGTGTACGTTGGAAGTTTTAGTAGCCAAAACAAGTTCAGAGCCCAAGTGTTTGTGGTTCGTTTGAGAGGTTACCAGTGGGAGATGAGGACCAGCAAGAGCTTTCAGGGCTGGCACCTTTAGAGTAGGAACAATCGCTGGACGTTCGCAATTTCAGTGTTGAATTTTGGCCAGATTGAGCAGGAGAGGCTGTGTACGTTGGAAGTTTTAGTAGGCTAAACAAGTTCAGAGCCCAAGTGTTTGTGGTTCGTTTGAGAGGTTACCAGTGGGAGATGAGGACCAGCAAGAGCTTTCAGGGCTGGCACCTTTAGTGTAGGAGCAATCGCTGGACGTTCGCAATTTCGGTGTTGAGCTCTGGCCAGATTGAGCAGGAGAGGCTGTGTACGTTGGAAGTTTTAGTAGGCTAAATAAGTTCAGAGCCCAAGTGTTTGTGGTTCGTTTGAGAGGTTACCAGTGGGAGATGAGGACCAGCAAGAGCTTTCAGGGCTGGCACCTTTAGTGTAGGAGCAATCGCTGGACGTTCGCATTTTCGGTGTTGAGCTCTGGCCAGATTGAGCAGGAGAGGCTGTGTACGTTGGAAGTTTTAGTAGGCTAAACAAGTTCAGAGCCCAAGTGTTTGTGGTTCGTTTGAGAGGTTACCAGTGGGAGATGAGGACCAGCAAGAGCTTTCAGGGCTGGCACCTTTAGTGTAGGAGCAATCCCTGGACGTTCACAATTTCGGTGTTGAGCTCTGGCCAGATTGAGCAGGAGAGGCTGTGTACGTTGGAAGTTTTAGTAGCCAAAACAAGTTCAGAGCCCAAGTGTTTGTGGTTCGTTTGAGAGGTTACCAGTGGGAGATGAGGACCAGCAAGAGCTTTCAGGGCTGGCACCTTTAGTGTAGGAGCAATCTCTGGACGTTCGCATTTTCGGTGTTGAGCTCTGGCCAGATTGAGCAGGAGAGGCTGTGTACGTTGGAAGTTTTAGTAGGCTAAACAAGTTCAGAGCCCAAGTGTTTGTGGTTCGTTTGAGAGGTTACCAGTGGGAGATGAGGACCAGCAAGAGCTTTCAGGGCTGGCACCTTTAGTGTAGGAGCAATCTCCGGACGTTCACAATTTCGGTGTTGAGCTCTGGCCAGATTGAGCAGGAGAGGCTGTGTACGTTGGAAGTTTTCGTAGGCTAAATAAGTTCAGAGCCCAAGTGTTTGTGGTTCGTTTGAGAGGTTACCAGTGGGAGATGAGGATCAGCAAGAGCTTTCAGGGCTGGCACCTTTAGTGTAGGAGCAATCGCTGGACGTTCGCAATTTCAGTGTTGAATTTTGGCCAGATTGAGCAGGAGAGGCTGTGTACGTTGGAAGTTTTCGTAGGCTAAACAAGTTCAGAGCCCAAGTGTTTGTGGTTCGTTTGAGAGGTTACCAGTGGGAGATGAGGCCCAGCAAGAGCTTTCAGGGCTGGCACCTTTAGTGTAGGAGCAATCGCTGGACGTTCGCAATTTCGGTGTTGAGCTCTGGCCAGATTGAGCAGGAGAGGCTGTGTACGTTGGAAGTTTTAGTAGGCTAAACAAGTTCAGAGCCCAAGTGTTTGTGGTTCGTTTGAGAGGTTACCAGTGGGAGATGAGGACCAGCAAGAGCTTTCAGGGCTGGCACCTTTAGCCTAGGAGCAATCGCCGGACGTTCGCAATTTCGGTGTTGAATTTTGGCCAGATTGAGCAGGAGAGGCTGTGTACGTTGGAAGTTTTAGTAGGCTAAACAAGTTCAGAGCCCAAGTGTTTGTGGTTCGTTTGAGAGGTTACCAGTGGGAGATGAGGACCAGCAAGAGCTTTCAGGGCTGGCACCTTTAGTGTAGGAGCAATCGCCGGACGTTCGCAATTCCGGTGTTGAGCTCTGGCCAGATTGAGCAGGAGAGGCTGTGTACGTTGGAAGTTTTCGTAGGCTAAACAAGTTCAGAGCCCAAGTGTTTGTGGTTCGTTTGAGAGGTTACCAGTGGGAGATGAGGCCCAGCAAGAGCTTTCAGGGCTGGCACCTTTAGTGTAGGAGCAATCCCTGGACGTTCACATTTTCGGTGTTGAGCTCTGGCCAGATTGAGCAGGAGAGGCTGTGTACGTTGGAAGTTTTAATAGCCTAAACAAGTTCAGAGCCCAAGTGTTTGTGGTTCGTTTGAGAGGTTACCAGTGGGAGATGAGGACCAGCAAGAGCTTTCAGGGCTGGCACCTTTAGAGTAGGAACAATCGCCGGACGTTCGCAATTTCGGTGTTGAATTTTGGCCAGATTGAGCAGGAGAGGCTGTGTACGTTGGAAGTTTTAGTAGCCTAAACAAGTTCAGAGCCCAAGTGTTTGTGGTTCGTTTGAGAGGTTACCAGTGGGAGATGAGGACCAGCAAGAGCTTTCAGGGCTGGCACCTTTAGTGTAGGAGCAATCGCTGGACGTTCGCAATTTCGGTGTTGAGCTCTGGCCAGATTGAGCAGGAGAGGCTGTGTACGTTGGAAGTTTTAGTAGGCTAAATAAGTTCAGAGCCCAAGTGTTTGTGGTTCGTTTGAGAGGTTACCAGTGGGAGATGAGGACCAGCAAGAGCTTTCAGGGCTGGCACCTTTAGTGTAGGAGCAATCGCTGGACGTTCGCATTTTCGGTGTTGAGCTCTGGCCAGATTGAGCAGGAGAGGCTGTGTACGTTGGAAGTTTTAGTAGGCTAAACAAGTTCAGAGCCCAAGTGTTTGTGGTTCGTTTGAGAGGTTACCAGTGGGAGATGAGGACCAGCAAGAGCTTTCAGGGCTGGCACCTTTAGTGTAGGAGCAATCCCTGGACGTTCACAATTTCGGTGTTGAGCTCTGGCCAGATTGAGCAGGAGAGGCTGTGTACGTTGGAAGTTTTAGTAGCCAAAACAAGTTCAGAGCCCAAGTGTTTGTGGTTCGTTTGAGAGGTTACCAGTGGGAGATGAGGACCAGCAAGAGCTTTCAGGGCTGGCACCTTTAGTGTAGGAGCAATCTCTGGACGTTCGCATTTTCGGTGTTGAGCTCTGGCCAGATTGAGCAGGAGAGGCTGTGTACGTTGGAAGTTTTAGTAGGCTAAACAAGTTCAGAGCCCAAGTGTTTGTGGTTCGTTTGAGAGGTTACCAGTGGGAGATGAGGACCAGCAAGAGCTTTCAGGGCTGGCACCTTTAGTGTAGGAGCAATCTCCGGACGTTCACAATTTCGGTGTTGAGCTCTGGCCAGATTGAGCAGGAGAGGCTGTGTACGTTGGAAGTTTTCGTAGGCTAAATAAGTTCAGAGCCCAAGTGTTTGTGGTTCGTTTGAGAGGTTACCAGTGGGAGATGAGGACCAGCAAGAGCTTTCAGGGCTGGCACCTTTAGTGTAGGAGCAATCTCTGGACGTTCGCATTTTCGGTGTTGAGCTCTGGCCAGATTGAGCAGGAGAGGCTGTGTACGTTGGAAGTTTTAGTAGCCAAAACAAGTTCAGAGCCCAAGTGTTTGTGGTTCGTTTGAGAGGTTACCAGTGGGAGATGAGGACCAGCAAGAGCTTTCAGGGCTGGCACCTTTAGTGTAGGAGCAATCGCCGGACGTTCGCAATTTCGGTGTTGAGCTCTGGCCAGATTGAGCAGGAGAGGCTGTGTACGTTGGAAGTTTTAGTAGGCTAAACAAGTTCAGAGCCCAAGTGTTTGTGGTTCGTTTGAGAGGTTACCAGTGGGAGACGAGGACCAGCAAGAGCTTTCAGGGCTGGCACCTTTAGTGTAGGAGCAATCGCTGGACGTTCGCAATTTCGGTGTTGAGCTCTGGCCAGATTGAGCAGGAGAGGCTGTGTACGTTGGAAGTTTTAGTAGGCTAAACAAGTTCAGAGCCCAAGTGTTTGTGGTTCGTTTGAGAGGTTACCAGTGGGAGATGAGGACCAGCAAGAGCTTTCAGGGCTGGCACCTTTAGTGTAGGAGCAATCTCTGGACGTTCGCAATTTCGGTGTTGAGCTCTGGCCAGATTGAGCAGGAGAGGCTGTGTACGTTGGAAGTTTTCGTAGGCTAAACAAGTTCAGAGCCCAAGTGTTTGTGGTTCGTTTGAGAGGTTACCAGTGGGAGATGAGGACCAGCAAGAGCTTTCAGGGCTGGCACCTTTAGTGTAGGAGCAATCGCCGGACGTTCGCAATTTCGGTGTTGAATTTTGGCCAGATTGAGCAGGAGAGGCTGTGTACGTTGGAAGTTTTCGTAGCCTAAACAAGTTCAGAGCCCAAGTGTTTGTGGTTCGTTTGAGAGGTTACCAGTGGGAGATGAGGACCAGCAAGAGCTTTCAGGGCTGGCACCTTTAGTGTAGGAGCAATCGCCGGACGTTCGCAATTTCGGTGTTGAGCTCTGGCCAGATTGAGCAGGAGAGGCTGTGTACGTTGGAAGTTTTCGTAGGCTAAACAAGTTCAGAGCCCAAGTGTTTGTGGTTCGTTTGAGAGGTTACCAGTGGGAGATGAGGATCAGCAAGAGCTTTCAGGGCTGGCACCTTTAGTGTAGGAGCAATCGCTGGACGTTCGCAATTTCGGTGTTGAAGTTTGGCCAGATTGAGCAGGAGAGGCTGTGTACGTTGAAAGTTTTCGTAGGCTAAACAAGTTCAGAGCCCAAGTGTTTGTGGTTCGTTTGAGAGGTTACCAGTGGGAGATGAGGCCCAGCAAGAGCTTTCAGGGCTGGCACCTTTAGTGTAGGAGCAATCGCTGGACGTTCGCAATTTCGGTGTTGAGCTCTGGCCAGATTGAGCAGGAGAGGCTGTGTACGTTGGAAGTTTTTGTAGGCTAAACAAGTTCAGAGCCCAAGTGTTTGTGGTTCGTTTGAGAGGTTACCAGTGGGAGATGAGGACCAGCAAGAGCTTTCAGGGCTGGCACCTTTAGTGTAGGAGCAATCGCTGGACGTTCGCAATTTCGGTGTTGAGCTCTGGCCAGATTGAGCAGGAGAGGCTGTGTACGTTGGAAGTTTTCGTAGGCTAAACAAGTTCAGAGCCCAAGTGTTTGTGGTTCGTTTGAGAGGTTACCAGTGGGAGATGAGGACCAGCAAGAGCTTTCAGGGCTGGCACCTTTAGTGTAGGAGCAATCGCCGGACGTTCGCAATTTCGGTGTTGAGCTCTGGCCAGATTGAGCAGGAGAGGCTGTGTACGTTGGAAGTTTTCGTAGGCTAAACAAGTTCAGAGCCCAAGTGTTTGTGGTTCGTTTGAGAGGTTACCAGTGGGAGATGAGGACCAGCAAGAGCTTTCAGGGCTGGCACCTTTAGTGTAGGAGCAATCGCCGGACGTTCGCAATTTCGGTGTTGAATTTTGGCCAGATTGAGCAGGAGAGGCTGTGTACGTTGGAAGTTTTAGTAGGCTAAACAAGTTCAGAGCCCAAGTGTTTGTGGTTCGTTTGAGAGGTTACCAGTGGGAGATGAGGACCAGCAAGAGCTTTCAGGGCTGGCACCTTTAGTGTAGGAGCAATCGCCGGACGTTCGCAATTCCGGTGTTGAGCTCTGGCCAGATTGAGCAGGAGAGGCTGTGTACGTTGGAAGTTTTCGTAGGCTAAACAAGTTCAGAGCCCAAGTGTTTGTGGTTCGTTTGAGAGGTTACCAGTGGGAGATGAGGACCAGCAAGAGCTTTCAGGGCTGGCACCTTTAGTGTAGGAGCAATCGCTGGACGTTCGCAATTTCGGTGTTGAGCTCTGGCCAGATTGAGCAGGAGAGGCTGTGTACGTTGGAAGTTTTAGTAGGCTAAACAAGTTCAGAGCCCAAGTGTTTGTGGTTCGTTTGAGAGGTTACCAGTGGGAGATGAGGACCAGCAAGAGCTTTCAGGGCTGGCACCTTTAGAGTAGGAACAATCGCCGGACGTTCGCAATTTCGGTGTTGAATTTTGGCCAGATTGAGCAGGAGAGGCTGTGTACGTTGGAAGTTTTAGTAGCCTAAACAAGTTCAGAGCCCAAGTGTTTGTGGTTCGTTTGAGAGGTTACCAGTGGGAGATGAGGACCAGCAAGAGCTTTCAGGGCTGGCACCTTTAGTGTAGGAGCAATCGCCGGACGTTCGCAATTTCGGTGTTGAGCTCTGGCCAGATTGAGCAGGAGAGGCTGTGTACGTTGGAAGTTTTAGTAGGCTAAACAAGTTCAGAGCCCAAGTGTTTGTGGTTCGTTTGAGAGGTTACCAGTGGGAGATGAGGACCAGCAAGAGCTTTCAGGGCTGGCACCTTTAGTGTAGGAGCAATCGCTGGACGTTCGCAATTTCGGTGTTGAGCTCTGGCCAGATTGAGCAGGAGACGCTGTGTACGTTGGAAGTTTTAGTAGGCTAAACAAGTTCAGAGCCCAAGTGTTTGCGGTTCGTTTGAGAGGTTACCAGTGGGAGATGAGGCCCAGCAAGAGCTTTCAGGGCTGGCACCTTTAGTGTAGGAGCAATCCCTGGACGTTCGAAATTTCGGTGTTGAGCTCTGGCCAGATTGAGCAGGAGAGGCTGTGTATGTTGGAAGTTTTCGTAGCCTAAACAAGTTCAGAGCCCAAGTGTTTGTGGTTCGTTTGAGAGGTTACCAGTTGGAGATGAGGACCAGCAAGAGCTTTCAGGGCTGGCACCTTTAGTGTAGGAGCAATCGCCGGACGTTCACAATTTCGGTGTTGAGCTCTGGCCAGATTGAGCAGGAGAGGCTGTGTACGTTGGAAGTTTTCGTAGGCTAAACAAGTTCAGAGCCCAAGTGTTTGTGGTTCGTTTGAGAGGTTACCAGTGGGAGATGAGGACCAGCAAGAGCTTTCAGGGCTGGCACCTTTAGTGTAGGAGCAATCGCTGGACGTTCGCAATTTCGGTGTTGAATTTTGGCCAGATTGAGCAGGAGAGGCTGTGTACGTTGGAAGTTTTAGTAGGCTAAACAAGTTCAGAGCCCAAGTGTTTGTGGTTCGTTTGAGAGGTTACCAGTGGGAGATGAGGACCAGCAAGAGCTTTCAGGGCTGGCACCTTTAGTGTAGGAGCAATCGCCGGACGTTCGCAATTTCGGTGTTGAGCTCTGGCCAGATTGAGCAGGAGAGGCTGTGTACGTTGGAAGTTTTAGTAGCCTAAACAAGTTCAGAGCCCAAGTGTTTGTGGCTCGTTTGAGAGGTTACCAGTGGGAGACGAGGACCAGCAAGAGCTTTCAGGGCTGGCACCTTTAGTGTAGGAGCAATCGCTGGACGTTCGCAATTTCGGTGTTGAGCTCTGGCCAGATTGAGCAGGAGAGGCTGTGTACGTTGGAAGTTTTCGTAGGCTAAACAAGTTCAGAGCCCAAGTGTTTGTGGTTCGTTTGAGAGGTTACCAGTGGGAGATGAGGACCAGCAAGAGCTTTCAGGGCTGGCACCTTTAGTGTAGGAGCAATCGCCGGACGTTCGCAATTTCGGTGTTGAGCTCTGGCCAGATTGAGCAGGAGAGGCTGTGTACGTTGGAAGTTTTCGTAGGCTAAACAAGTTCAGAGCCCAAGTGTTTGTGGTTCGTTTGAGAGGTTACCAGTGGGAGATGAGGACCAGCAAGAGCTTTCAGGGCTGGCACCTTTAGTGTAGGAGCAATCGCTGGACGTTCACAATTTCGGTGTTGAGCTCTGGCCAGATTGAGCAGGAGAGGCTGTGTACGTTGGAAGTTTTCGTAGGCTAAACAAGTTCAGAGCCCAAGTGTTTGTGGTTCGTTTGAGAGGTTACCAGTGGGAGATGAGGACCAGCAAGAGCTTTCAGGGCTGGCACCTTTAGTGTAGGAGCAATCGCCGGACGTTCGCAATTTCGGTGTTGAATTTTGGCCAGATTGAGCAGGAGAGGCTGTGTACGTTGGAAGTTTTAGTAGGCTAAACAAGTTCAGAGCCCAAGTGTTTGTGGTTCGTTTGAGAGGTTACCAGTGGGAGATGAGGACCAGCAAGAGCTTTCAGGGCTGGCACCTTTAGTGTAGGAGCAATCGCCGGACGTTCGCAATTCCGGTGTTGAGCTCTGGCCAGATTGAGCAGGAGAGGCTGTGTACGTTGGAAGTTTTCGTAGGCTAAACAAGTTCAGAGCCCAAGTGTTTGTGGTTCGTTTGAGAGGTTACCAGTGGGAGATGAGGCCCAGCAAGAGCTTTCAGGGCTGGCACCTTTAGTGTAGGAGCAATCCCTGGACGTTCACATTTTCGGTGTTGAGCTCTGGCCAGATTGAGCAGGAGAGGCTGTGTACGTTGGAAGTTTTAATAGCCTAAACAAGTTCAGAGCCCAAGTGTTTGTGGTTCGTTTGAGAGGTTACCAGTGGGAGATGAGGACCAGCAAGAGCTTTCAGGTCTGGCACCTTTAGAGTAGGAACAATCGCCGGACGTTCGCAATTTCGGTGTTGAATTTTGGCCAGATTGAGCAGGAGAGGCTGTGTACGTTGGAAGTTTTAGTAGCCTAAACAAGTTCAGAGCCCAAGTGTTTGTGGTTCGTTTGAGAGGTTACCAGTGGGAGATGAGGACCAGCAAGAGCTTTCAGGGCTGGCACCTTTAGTGTAGGAGCAATCGCCGGATGTTCGCAATTTCGGTGTTGAGCTCTGGCCAGATTGAGCAGGAGAGGCTGTGTACGTTGGAAGTTTTAGTAGGCTAAACAAGTTCAGAGCCCAAGTGTTTGTGGTTCGTTTGAGAGGTTACCAGTGGGAGACGAGGACCAGCAAGAGCTTTCAGGGCTGGCACCTTTAGTGTAGGAGCAATCGCTGGACGTTCGCAATTTCGGTGTTGAGCTCTGGCCAGATTGAGCAGGAGAGGCTGTGTACGTTGGAAGTTTTAGTAGGCTAAACAAGTTCAGAGCCCAAGTGTTTGTGGTTCGTTTGAGAGGTTACCAGTGGGAGATGAGGCCCAGCAAGAGCTTTCAGGGCTGGCACCTTTAGTGTAGGAGCAATCCCTGGACGTTCACATTTTCGGTGTTGAGCTCTGGCCAGATTGAGCAGGAGAGGCTGTGTACGTTGGAAGTTTTAATAGCCTAAACAAGTTCAGAGCCCAAGTGTTTGTGGTTCGTTTGAGAGGTTACCAGTGGGAGATGAGGACCAGCAAGAGCTTTCAGGTCTGGCACCTTTAGAGTAGGAACAATCGCCGGACGTTCGCAATTTCGGTGTTGAATTTTGGCCAGATTGAGCAGGAGAGGCTGTGTACGTTGGAAGTTTTAGTAGCCTAAACAAGTTCAGAGCCCAAGTGTTTGTGGTTCGTTGAGAGGTTACCAGTGGGAGATGAGGACCAGCAAGAGCTTTCAGGGCTGGCACCTTTAGTGTAGGAGCAATCGCCGGACGTTCGCAATTTCGGTGTTGAGCTCTGGCCAGATTGAGCAGGAGAGGCTGTGTACGTTGGAAGTTTTAGTAGGCTAAACAAGTTCAGAGCCCAAGTGTTTGTGGTTCGTTTGAGAGGTTACCAGTGGGAGACGAGGACCAGCAAGAGCTTTCAGGGCTGGCACCTTTAGTGTAGGAGCAATCGCTGGACGTGTCGCAATTTCGTGTTGAGCTCTGGCCAGATTGAGCAGGAGAGGCTGTGTACGTTGGAAGTTTTAGTAGGCTAAACAAGTTCAGAGCCCAAGTGTTTGTGGTTCGTTTGAGAGGTTACCAGTGGGAGATGAGGACCAGCAAGAGCTTTCAGGGCTGGCACCTTTAGTGTAGGAGCAATCTCTGGACGTTCGCAATGTTCGGTGTTGAGCTCTGGCCAGATTGAGCAGGAGAGGCTGTGTACGTTGGAAGTTTTCGTAGGCTAAACAAGTTCAGAGCCCAAGTGTTTGTGGTTCGTTTGAGAGGTTACCAGTGGGAGATGAGGACCAGCAAGAGCTTTCAGGGCTGGCACCTTTAGTGTAGGAGCAATCGCCGGACGTTCGCAATTTCGGTGTTGAATTTTGGCCAGATTGAGCAGGAGAGGCTGTGTACGTTGGAAGTTTTCGTAGCCTAAACAAGTTCAGAGCCCAAGTGTTTGTGGTTCGTTTGAGAGGTTACAGTGGGAGATGAGGACCACAGCAAGAGCTTTCAGGGCTGGCACCTTTAGTGTAGAGCAATCGCCGGACGTTCGCAATTTCGGTGTTGAGCTCTGGCCAGATTGAGCAGGAGAGGCTGTGTACGTTGGGGAAGTTTTCGTAGGCTAAACAAGTTCAGAGCCCAAGTGTTTGTGGTTCGTTTGAGAGGTTACCAGTGGGAGATGAGGATCAGCAAGAGCTTTCAGGGCTGGCACCTTAGTGTAGGAGCAATCGCTGGACGTTCGCAATTTCGGTGTTGAAGTTTGGCCAGATTGAGCAGGAGAGGCTGTGTACGTTGAAAGTTTTCGTAGGCTAAACAAGTTCAGAGCCAAGTGTTTGTGGTTCGTTTGAGAGGTTACCAGTGGGAGATGAGGCCCAGCAAGAGCTTTCAGGGCTGGCACCTTTATGTAGAGCAATCGCTGGACGTTCGCAATTTCGGTGTTGAGCTCTGGCCAGATTGAGCAGGAGAGGCTGTGTACGTTGGAAGTTTTTGTAGGCTAAACAAGTTCAGAGCCCAAGTGTTTGTGGTTCGTTTGAGAGGTTACCAGTGGGAGATGAGGACCAGCAAGAGCTTTCAGGGCTGGCACCTTTAGTGTAGGAGCAATCGCTGGACGTTCGCAATTTCGGTGTTGAGCTCTGGCCAGATTGAGCAGGAGAGGCTGTGTACGTTGGAAGTTTTCGTAGGCTAAACAAGTTCAGAGCCCAAGTGTTTGTGGTTCGTTTGAGAGGTTACCAGTGGGAGATGAGGACCAGCAAGAGCTTTCAGGGCTGGCACCTTTAGTGTAGGAGCAATCGCCGGACGTTCGCAATTTCGGTGTTGAGCTCTGGCCAGATTGAGCAGGAGAGGCTGTGTACGTTGGAAGTTTTTGTAGGCTAAACAAGTTCAGAGCCCAAGTGTTTGTGGTTCGTTTGAGAGGTTACCAGTGGGAGATGAGGACCAGCAAGAGCTTTCAGGGCTGGCACCTTTAGTGTAGGAGCAATCGCCGGACGTTCGCAATTTCGGTGTTGAATTTTGGCCAGATTGAGCAGGAGAGGCTGTGTACGTTGGAAGTTTTAGTAGCTAAACAAGTTCAGAGCCCAAGTGTTTGTGGTTCGTTTGAGAGGTTACCAGTGGGAGATGAGGACCAGCAAGAGCTTTCAGGGCTGGCACCTTTAGTGTAGGAGCAATCGCCGGACGTTCGCAATTCCGGTGTTGAGCTCTGGCCAGATTGAGCAGGAGAGGCTGTGTACGTTGGAAGTTTTCGTAGGCTAAACAAGTTCAGAGCCCAAGTGTTTGTGGTTCGTTTGAGAGGTTACCAGTGGGAGATGAGGACCAGCAAGAGCTTCAGGGCTGGCACCTTTAGTGTAGGAGCAATCGCTGGACGTTCGCAATTTCGGTGTTGAGCTCTGGCCAGATTGAGCAAAGCAGGAGAGGCTGTGTACGTTGGAAGTTTTAGTAGGCTAAACAAGTTCAGAGCCCAAGTGTTTGTGGTTCGTTTGAGAGGTTACCAGTGGGAGATGAGGACCAGCAAGAGCTTTCAGGGCTGGCACCTTTAGAGTAGGAACAATCGCCGGACGTTCGCAATTTCGGTGTTGAATTTTGGCCAGATTGAGCAGGAGAGGCTGTGTACGTTGGAAGTTTAGTAGCCTAAACAAGTTCAGAGCCCAGTGTTTGTGGTTCGTTTGAGAGGTACCAGTGGGAGATGAGGACCAGCAAGAGCTTTCAGGGCTGGCACCTTTAGTGTAGGAGCAATCGCCGGACTGTTCGCAATTTCGGTGTTGAGCTCTGGCCAGATTGAGCAGGAGAGGCTGTGTACGTTGGAAGTTTTAGTAGGCTAAACAAGTTCAGAGCCCAAGTGTTTGTGTTCGTTTGAGAGGTTACCAGTGGAGATGAGGACCAGCAAGAGCTTTCAGGGCTGCACCTTTAGTGTAGGAGCAATCGCTGGACGTTCGCAATTTCGGTGTTGAGCTCTGGCCAGATTGAGCAGGAGACGCTGTGTACGTTGGAAGTTTTAGTAGGCTTAAACAAGTTCAGAGCCAAGTGTTTGCGGTTCGTTTGAGAGGTTACCAGTGGGAGATGAGCCCAGCAAGAGCTTTCAGGGCTGGCACCTTTAGTGTAGGAGCAATCCCTGGACGTTCGAAATTTCGGTGTTGAGCTCTGGCCAGATTGAGCAGGAGAGGCTGTGTATGTTGGAAGTTTTCGTAGCCTAAACAAGTTCAGAGCCCAAGTGTTTGTGGTTCGTTTGAGAGGTTACCAGTTGGAGATGAGGACCAGCAAGAGCTTTCAGGGCTGGGCACTTTAGTGTAGGAGCAATCGCCGGGACGTTCACAATTTCGGTGTTGAGCTCTGGCCAGATTGAGCAGGAGAGGCTGTGTACGTTGGAAGTTTTCGTAGGCTAAACAAGTTCAGAGCCCAAGTGTTTGTGGTTCGTTTGAGAGGTTACCAGTGGGAGATGAGGACCAGCAAGAGCTTTCAGGGCTGGCACCTTTAGTGTAGGAGCAATCGCTGGACGTTCGCAATTTCGGTGTTGAATTTTGGCCAGATTGAGCAGGAGAGGCTGTGTACGTTGAAAGTTTTAGTAGGCTAAACAAGTTCAGAGCCCAAGTGTTTGTGGTTCGTTTGAGAGGTTACCAGTGGGAGATGAGGACCAGCAAGAGCTTTCAGGGCTGGCACCTTTAGTGTAGGAGCAATCGCCGGACGTTCGCAATTTCGGTGTTGAGCTCTGGCCAGATTGAGCAGGAGAGGCTGTGTACGTTGGAAGTTTTAGTAGCCTAAACAAGTTCAGAGCCCAAGTGTTTGTGGCTCGTTTGAGAGGTTACCAGTGGGAGACGAGGACCAGCAAGAGCTTTCAGGGCTGGCACCTTTAGTGTAGGAGCAATCGCTGGACGTTCGCAATTTCGGTGTTGAGCTCTGGCCAGATTGAGCAGGAGAGGCTGTGTACGTTGGAAGTTTTCGTAGGCTAAACAAGTTCAGAGCCCAAGTGTTTGTGGTTCGTTTGAGAGGTTACCAGTGGGAGATGAGGACCAGCAAGAGCTTTCAGGGCTGGCACCTTTAGTGTAGGAGCAATCGCCGGACGTTCGCAATTTCGGTGTTGAGCTCTGGCCAGATTGAGCAGGAGAGGCTGTGTACGTTGGAAGTTTTCGTAGGCTAAACAAGTTCAGAGCCCAAGTGTTTGTGGTTCGTTTGAGAGGTTACCAGTGGGAGATGAGGACCAGCAAGAGCTTTCAGGGCTGGCACCTTTAGTGTAGGAGCAATCGCTGGACGTTCACAATTTCGGTGTTGAGCTCTGGCCAGATTGAGCAGGAGAGGCTGTGTACGTTGGAAGTTTTCGTAGGCTAAACAAGTTCAGAGCCCAAGTGTTTGTGGTTCGTTTGAGAGGTTACCAGTGGGAGATGAGGACCAGCAAGAGCTTTCAGGGCTGGCACCTTTAGCCTAGGAGCAATCGCCGGACGTTCGCAATTTCGGTGTTGAATTTTGGCCAGATTGAGCAGGAGAGGCTGTGTACGTTGGAAGTTTTAGTAGGCTAAACAAGTTCAGAGCCCAAGTGTTTGTGGTTCGTTTGAGAGGTTACCAGTGGGAGATGAGGACCAGCAAGAGCTTTCAGGGCTGGCACCTTTAGTGTAGGAGCAATCGCCGGACGTTCGCAATTCCGGTGTTGAGCTCTGGCCAGATTGAGCAGGAGAGGCTGTGTACGTTGGAAGTTTTCGTAGGCTAAACAAGTTCAGAGCCCAAGTGTTTGTGGTTCGTTTGAGAGGTTACCAGTGGGAGATGAGGCCCAGCAAGAGCTTTCAGGGCTGGCACCTTTAGTGTAGGAGCAATCCCTGGACGTTCACATTTTCGGTGTTGAGCTCTGGCCAGATTGAGCAGGAGAGGCTGTGTACGTTGGAAGTTTTAATAGCCTAAACAAGTTCAGAGCCCAAGTGTTTGTGGTTCGTTTGAGAGGTTACCAGTGGGAGATGAGGACCAGCAAGAGCTTTCAGGTCTGGCACCTTTAGAGTAGGAACAATCGCCGGACGTTCGCAATTTCGGTGTTGAGCTCTGGCCAGATTGAGCAGGAGAGGCTGTGTACGTTGGAAGTTTTAGTAGCCTAAACAAGTTCAGAGCCCAAGTGTTTGTGGTTCGTTTGAGAGGTTACCAGTGGGAGATGAGGACCAGCAAGAGCTTTCAGGGCTGGCACCTTTAGTGTAGGAGCAATCGCTGGACGTTCGCAATTTCGGTGTTGAGCTCTGGCCAGATTGAGCAGGAGAGGCTGTGTACGTTGGAAGTTTTAGTAGGCTAAATAAGTTCAGAGCCCAAGTGTTTGTGGTTCGTTTGAGAGGTTACCAGTGGGAGATGAGGACCAGCAAGAGCTTTCAGGGCTGGCACCTTTAGTGTAGGAGCAATCGCTGGACGTTCGCATTTTCGGTGTTGAGCTCTGGCCAGATTGAGCAGGAGAGGCTGTGTACGTTGGAAGTTTTAGTAGGCTAAACAAGTTCAGAGCCCAAGTGTTTGTGGTTCGTTTGAGAGGTTACCAGTGGGAGATGAGGACCAGCAAGAGCTTTCAGGGCTGGCACCTTTAGTGTAGGAGCAATCGCCGGACGTTCACAATTTCGGTGTTGAGCTCTGGCCAGATTGAGCAGGAGAGGCTGTGTACGTTGGAAGTTTTAGTAGCCAAAACAAGTTCAGAGCCCAAGTGTTTGTGGTTCGTTTGAGAGGTTACCAGTGGGAGATGAGGACCAGCAAGAGCTTTCAGGGCTGGCACCTTTAGTGTAGGAGCAATCTCTGGACGTTCGCATTTTCGGTGTTGAGCTCTGGCCAGATTGAGCAGGAGAGGCTGTGTACGTTGGAAGTTTTAGTAGGCTAAACAAGTTCAGAGCCCAAGTGTTTGTGGTTCGTTTGAGAGGTTACCAGTGGGAGATGAGGACCAGCAAGAGCTTTCAGGGCTGGCACCTTTAGTGTAGGAGCAATCGCCGGACGTTCACAATTTCGGTGTTGAGCTCTGGCCAGATTGAGCAGGAGAGGCTGTGTACGTTGGAAGTTTTCGTAGCCTAAACAAGTTCAGAGCCCAAGTGTTTGTGGTTCGTTTGAGAGGTTACCAGTGGGAGATGAGGACCAGCAAGAGCTTTCAGGGCTGGCACCTTTAGTGTAGGAGCAATCTCTGGACGTTCGCATTTTCGGTGTTGAGCTCTGGCCAGATTGAGCAGGAGAGGCTGTGTACGTTGGAAGTTTTAGTAGGCTAAACAAGTTCAGAGCCCAAGTGTTTGTGGTTCGTTTGAGAGGTTACCAGTGGGAGATGAGGACCAGCAAGAGCTTTCAGGGCTGGCACCTTTAGTGTAGGAGCAATCGCTGGGCGTTCGCAATTTCGGTGTTGAATTTTGGCCAGATTGAGCAGGAGAGGCTGTGTACGTTGGAAGTTTTCGTAGGCTAAACAAGTTCAGAGGCCAAGTGTTTGTGGTTCGTTTGAGAGGTTACCAGTGGGAGATGAGGCCCAGCAAGAGCTTTCAGGGCTGGCACCTTTAGTGTAGGAGCAATCGCTGGACGTTCGCAATTTCGGTGTTGAGCTCTGGCCAGATTGAGCAGGAGAGGCTGTGTACGTTGGAAGTTTTTGTAGGCTAAACAAGTTCAGAGCCCAAGTGTTTGTGGTTCGTTTGAGAGGTTACCAGTGGGAGATGAGGACCAGCAAGAGCTTTCAGGGCTGGCACCTTTAGTGTAGGAGCAATCGCCGGACGTTCGCAATTTCGGTGTTGAGCTCTGGCCAGATTGAGCAGGAGAGGCTGTGTACGTTGGAAGTTTTCGTAGGCTAAACAAGTTCAGAGCCCAAGTGTTTGTGGTTCGTTTGAGAGGTTACCAGTGGGAGATGAGGACCAGCAAGAGCTTTCAGGGCTGGCACCTTTAGTGTAGGAGCAATCGCCGGACGTTCGCAATTTCGGTGTTGAGCTCTGGCCAGATTGAGCAGGAGAGGCTGTGTACGTTGGAAGTTTTCGTAGGCTAAACAAGTTCAGAGCCCAAGTGTTTGTGGTTCGTTTGAGAGGTTACCAGTGGGAGATGAGGACCAGCAAGAGCTTTCAGGGCTGGCACCTTTAGTGTAGGAGCAATCGCCGGACGTTCGCAATTTCGGTGTTGAATTTTGGCCAGATTGAGCAGGAGAGGCTGTGTACGTTGGAAGTTTTAGTAGGCTAAACAAGTTCAGAGCCCAAGTGTTTGTGGTTCGTTTGAGAGGTTACCAGTGGGAGATGAGGACCAGCAAGAGCTTTCAGGGCTGGCACCTTTAGTGTAGGAGCAATCGCCGGACGTTCGCAATTCCGGTGTTGAGCTCTGGCCAGATTGAGCAGGAGAGGCTGTGTACGTTGGAAGTTTTCGTAGGCTAAACAAGTTCAGAGCCCAAGTGTTTGTGGTTCGTTTGAGAGGTTACCAGTGGGAGATGAGGACCAGCAAGAGCTTTCAGGGCTGGCACCTTTAGTGTAGGAGCAATCGCTGGACGTTCGCAATTTCGGTGTTGAGCTCTGGCCAGATTGAGCAGGAGAGGCTGTGTACGTTGGAAGTTTTAGTAGGCTAAACAAGTTCAGAGCCCAAGTGTTTGTGGTTCGTTTGAGAGGTTACCAGTGGGAGATGAGGACCAGCAAGAGCTTTCAGGGCTGGCACCTTTAGAGTAGGAACAATCGCCGGACATTCGCAATTTCGGTGTTGAATTTTGGCCAGATTGAGCAGGAGAGGCTGTGTACGTTGGAAGTTTTCGTAGGCTAAACAAGTTCAGAGCCCAAGTGTTTGTGGTTCGTTTGAGAGGTTACCAGTGGGAGATGAGGACCAGCAAGAGCTTTCAGGGCTGGCACCTTTAGTGTAGGAGCAATCGCCGGACGTTCGCGATTTCGGTGTTGAGCTCTGGCCAGATTGAGCAGGAGAGGCTGTGTACGTTGGAAGTTTTAGTAGGCTAAACAAGTTCAGAGCCCAAGTGTTTGTGGTTCGTTTGAGAGGTTACCAGTGGGAGATGAGGACCAGCAAGAGCTTTCAGGGCTGGCACCTTTAGTGTAGGAGCAATCGCTGGACGTTCGCAATTTCGGTGTTGAGCTCTGGCCAGATTGAGCAGGAGACGCTGTGTACGTTGGAAGTTTTAGTAGGCTAAACAAGTTCAGAGCCCAAGTGTTTGCGGTTCGTTTGAGAGGTTACCAGTGGGAGATGAGGCCCAGCAAGAGCTTTCAGGGCTGGCACCTTTAGTGTAGGAGCAATCGCTGGACGTTCGAAATTTCGGTGTTGAGCTCTGGCCAGATTGAGCAGGAGAGGCTGTGTATGTTGGAAGTTTTCGTAGCCTAAACAAGTTCAGAGCCCAAGTGTTTGTGGTTCGTTTGAGAGGTTACCAGTGGGAGATGAGGACCAGCAAGAGCTTTCAGGGCTGGCACCTTTAGTGTAGGAGCAATCGCCGGACGTTCACAATTTCGGTGTTGAGCTCTGGCCAGATTGAGCAGGAGAGGCTGTGTACGTTGGAAGTTTTCGTAGGCTAAACAAGTTCAGAGCCCAAGTGTTTGTGGTTCGTTTGAGAGGTTACCAGTGGGAGATGAGGACCAGCAAGAGCTTTCAGGGCTGGCACCTTTAGTGTAGGAGCAATCGCTGGACGTTCGCAATTTCGGTGTTGAATTTTGGCCAGATTGAGCAGGAGAGGCTGTGTACGTTGAAAGTTTTAGTAGGCTAAACAAGTTCAGAGCCCAAGTGTTTGTGGTTCGTTTGAGAGGTTACCAGTGGGAGATGAGGACCAGCAAGAGCTTTCAGGGCTGGCACCTTTAGTGTAGGAGCAATCGCCGGACGTTCGCAATTTCGGTGTTGAGCTCTGGCCAGATTGAGCAGGAGAGGCTGTGTACGTTGGAAGTTTTAGTAGCCTAAACAAGTTCAGAGCCCAAGTGTTTGTGGCTCGTTTGAGAGGTTACCAGTGGGAGACGAGGACCAGCAAGAGCTTTCAGGGCTGGCACCTTTAGTGTAGGAGCAATCGCTGGACGTTCGCAATTTTGGTGTTGAGCTCTGGCCAGATTGAGCAGGAGAGGCTGTGTACGTTGGAAGTTTTCGTAGGCTAAACAAGTTCAGAGCCCAAGTGTTTGTGGTTCGTTTGAGAGGTTACCAGTGGGAGATGAGGACCAGCAAGAGCTTTCAGGGCTGGCACCTTTAGTGTAGGAGCAATCGCTGGACGTTCGCAATTTCGGTGTTGAGCTCTGGCCAGATTGAGCAGGAGAGGCTGTGTACGTTGGAAGTTTTCGTAGGCTAAACAAGTTCAGAGCCCAAGTGTTTGTGGTTCGTTTGAGAGGTTACCAGTGGGAGATGAGGACCAGCAAGAGCTTTCAGGGCTGGCACCTTTAGTGTAGGAGCAATCGCTGGACGTTCGCAATTTCGGTGTTGAATTTTGGCCAGATTGAGCAGGAGAGGCTGTGTACGTTGGAAGTTTTCGTAGCCTAAACAAGTTCAGAGCCCAAGTGTTTGTGGTTCGTTTGAGAGGTTACCAGTGGGAGATGAGGACCAGCAAGAGCTTTCAGGGCTGGCACCTTTAGTGTAGGAGCAATCTCTGGACGTTCGCATTTTCGGTGTTGAGCTCTGGCCAGATTGAGCAGGAGAGGCTGTGTACGTTGGAAGTTTTAGTAGGCTAAACAAGTTCAGAGCCCAAGTGTTTGTGGTTCGTTTGAGAGGTTACCAGTGGGAGATGAGGACCAGCAAGAGCTTTCAGGGCTGGCACCTTTAGTGTAGGAGCAATCGCCGGACGTTCACAATTTCGGTGTTGAGCTCTGGCCAGATTGAGCAGGAGAGGCTGTGTACGTTGGAAGTTTTCGTAGCCTAAACAAGTTCAGAGCCCAAGTGTTTGTGGTTCGTTTGAGAGGTTACCAGTGGGAGATGAGGACCAGCAAGAGCTTTCAGGGCTGGCACCTTTAGTGTAGGAGCAATCTCTGGACGTTCGCATTTTCGGTGTTGAGCTCTGGCCAGATTGAGCAGGAGAGGCTGTGTACGTTGGAAGTTTTAGTAGGCTAAACAAGTTCAGAGCCCAAGTGTTTGTGGTTCGTTTGAGAGGTTACCAGTGGGAGATGAGGACCAGCAAGAGCTTTCAGGGCTGGCACCTTTAGTGTAGGAGCAATCGCTGGGCGTTCGCAATTTCGGTGTTGAATTTTGGCCAGATTGAGCAGGAGAGGCTGTGTACGTTGGAAGTTTTCGTAGGCTAAACAAGTTCAGAGGCCAAGTGTTTGTGGTTCGTTTGAGAGGTTACCAGTGGGAGATGAGGCCCAGCAAGAGCTTTCAGGGCTGGCACCTTTAGTGTAGGAGCAATCGCTGGACGTTCGCAATTTCGGTGTTGAGCTCTGGCCAGATTGAGCAGGAGAGGCTGTGTACGTTGGAAGTTTTTGTAGGCTAAACAAGTTCAGAGCCCAAGTGTTTGTGGTTCGTTTGAGAGGTTACCAGTGGGAGATGAGGACCAGCAAGAGCTTTCAGGGCTGGCACCTTTAGTGTAGGAGCAATCGCCGGACGTTCGCAATTTCGGTGTTGAGCTCTGGCCAGATTGAGCAGGAGAGGCTGTGTACGTTGGAAGTTTTCGTAGGCTAAACAAGTTCAGAGCCCAAGTGTTTGTGGTTCGTTTGAGAGGTTACCAGTGGGAGATGAGGACCAGCAAGAGCTTTCAGGGCTGGCACCTTTAGTGTAGGAGCAATCGCCGGACGTTCGCAATTTCGGTGTTGAGCTCTGGCCAGATTGAGCAGGAGAGGCTGTGTACGTTGGAAGTTTTCGTAGGCTAAACAAGTTCAAGAGCCCAAGTGTTTGTGGTTCGTTTGAGAGGTTACCAGTGGGAGATGAGGACCAGCAAGAGCTTTCAGGGCTGGCACCTTTAGTGTAGGAGCAATCGCCGGACGTTCGCAATTTCGGTGTTGAATTTTGGCCAGATTGAGCAGGAGAGGCTGTGTACGTTGGAAGTTTTAGTAGGCTAAACAAGTTCAGAGCCCAAGTGTTTGTGGTTCGTTTGAGAGGTTACCAGTGGGAGATGAGGACCAGCAAGAGCTTTCAGGGCTGGCACCTTTAGTGTAGGAGCAATCGCCGGACGTTCGCAATTCCGGTGTTGAGCTCTGGCCAGATTGAGCAGGAGAAGGCTGTGTACGTTGGAAGTTTTCGTAGGCTAAACAAGTTCAGAGCCCAAGTGTTTGTGGTTCGTTTGAGAGGTTACA